>NC_057802.1:418630227-418667999 GCF_018294505.1 Triticum aestivum | reverse complement strand
GAGTGTTGGTCCGAACTGAGCAGACTGCGGGGCCCCCTCCTGGAAACTTGAGGTCTGGTTTTACTCGTAGGATGTCTCATCCGGTGTGCCCTGAGAACGATATATGTGCAGCTCCTATCGGGATTTGTCGGCACATTCGGGTGGCTTTGCTGGTCTTGTTTTACCATTGTCGAGATGTCTTGTAAACCGGGATTCCGAGACTGATCGGGTCATTCCGGGAGAAGGTTTATCCTTCGTTGACCGTGAGAGCTTATGATGGGCTAAGTTGGGACACCCCTGCAGGGTATTATCTTTCGAAAGCCGTGCCCGCGGTTATGAGGCAGATGGGAATTTGTTAATGTCCGGTTGTAGATAACTTGTCACTTGACCCAATTAAAATACATCAACCGTGTGTGTAGCCGTGATGGTCTCTTCTCGCAGAAGCCCGTCGCAGCTCTTGGATCCGCTGAGGCAGAACGGCGAGCCGGCGCAAGACTTCTGCCAGGTGAGTCGGCACCTCGTTGGAGAGGGCCACCACAGCTAAGGCACGCTGTGACCCGGTGTAGAGCTGCTCCACCAGGGTATACACGGCCTTTAGCTTGGTGACCACGCTCTGGTTGAGGTTGGCACTTCTGGGACCTGTTTAACAGAATCAAGTAAGTCGACAACAAGGATGAATCATGAGATATAAACATTTTAACATTGATGAAAGCCGGTGAGGCGGCTTACCGAAGATGGCGGCCACCATTTGGGAAACCTGGCGCTTTAGGCCGGAGAGCTCGGCGGTCTCCTCAGAGAGAGTCTTCTCCGCCTGTTCTGCCCGGGTCACCAGTGCGGCCTTCTCTTCAGCCCAGGCCTTCCGCTCAGCATCAAATTCTGTCTTCAGCTTCTCTTGAGCGGTGATGCTGGAGACAAACTTGGCGTTTGCCTTCCGGGTCTCCATCTCCTGCGTCTTCAGCCGGCTCTTGAGATCCGCAAGGTCCGACTCTAGTTTCTTGCCAACAGCCTGTATAAATTTCCGGGTTATGACATGAGCAGTTACTATATAAGTCCCAAGCACTTTCCAAGCAAAGATACTTGGCACTTGGGGGCTAATGCATATTGAACGTGTCTATCTACATACAGCCGGCTCAATTGAGTAAGCCGGAACCTAAGTCTACAACATATTCAAATCATAAGTCGTCGACTTGGGGGCTAGCATGGCAAAGATAACTAAGTAGTAAGTAAGAAGATAACAGAAGGATACCTCAGATTTTTGCTGAATCTGGTTTACCATGGCGACCTCGGCATCCCGACTCTTGTGTACTTGGCTGATGTAGCCAGAGACGAGCTCTCCAATGCTCAGGTTGCTGTAGTTGGAGAGGTCCAGATTCGCCCGGTGGGGCTGCAGCAGCTCCCCCTTAGCGGAGCACTTGGCCAACACGGTCGGTCTCCCCGGCTCAACAAACTCCGTCTGGGTGATTACCACGTCCGGGTCGTCTGCTGGTGGAGCTGAGCCGGAGGCCTCCGGGTTAACCGATGCTTCGGTTGTTGCCTTGGTAGTTGGGGCAGCGGCTTCAGGTGCCGTGTCCATTGGAGTGGTGGCTTCGGGGGCGGAGGCAGCTGGCGGTTCTTGAGCCGTCACCTCCGGTTCAGGCAAATCCGGCACTCCGGCTGATCTGGTCTTCTTTGCTCTTTTGGTGAGTTTTGCCTGAGCACTGAAAGGACAGAAGTGTTAAGCACACAAAGAGTAAGTACAGACAAATATAATGTAAGATGGTTGTCATTACCCGGGCGCGGTCTTGAAAGCCGGAAGACTCGACTGCATAGAGTCGCCCGAAGAAGGGGAGGTCTCCTGATAATTGGAGTCATAAGAATTGAGTGGCTGACGGATAACACCCGCCAACGGATGAAAAGGGTACAAGTGAGAAAAAACCTCAGTTCGACGCTTCCTTGTTGCGTCGGGTAGCCCGGCGGAGAGATCGGTGTCCTTGTTGGTCCGGGTGTGACGCCGGCTTTCATGAACCTGTTGCTTCAAAATAAATTGAGGGTCTTGGTAAGCTAAAGGATGTGAAAAGCTTACTTTCCGGGTTACCCTTCGGACTTCAGCTGTGGCAAGGGCTCCGAGTCGGAGGAAAGCGACATTACCTCTTCAACCACCGGGTTACTTGCGCCGGTGTCATCCTGTCAATGAGCAAGTATTGATAAGGCGGACAGCAACAAACAGTGAATATAATAAGGACTTAAATGCTCGGGAGTTACCTCTGACTCGGAGCTGTCGCTTAATTGCATCAGCTCCGAAGCAGTAGGCCTGCTTCCTTTTTTGCGAGGGGCGGCTTTTTTGGCGGCTTTCTTCGCCTTCCTGGCTTTCTTGGCCGCCTCATGGTCATATTTGACCCGCCAGAACTTGTCATCAGCCTGAAAAATACAATGACGAATTCTTAAAACGGTTCAGATGAAGGTTATATGCAGACGAAGATAAAAGGTTAAAGTCAGCGGCTTACCGCTGGGGCTGGATTGGTCTTGCAGAAGGGGGCTAACCCGGTCCTTCCGCAGTCTGCCAGGCTCTCGTTTAAAAGAGCCTTGGTCTCCTCCTCTGCAACGTCTTCTAGAAGATCATTGCGGCTGTGCCTCTGAGGGTCATCCTTTCGCCCTGTGTACTCACACATTAAGCCGGGGCGGCAGCTCAATGGGATCACCCGCCAGGAGATCCAGACCCGGACCAGGTCAATTCCGTTCAGACCGTTGCCCAGGAGGGCCTTGATTTTGTTGATAGTAGGAAGCAGAGGCTGGCGCTCCGCTTGAGTCAGCTTGTCCGACAGTGGGTGAGTCGGCTCCAGACGTGTTGGGCGAAAGCCGGGCAGCGGGCTTTCATCAGCCGGGGACGTATCTTGGCAGTAGAACCAAGTCATGTTCCAGTCCTTAGGGTGGCTCGGTGGCTCTGCGTAAGGGAAAAGACAATCCCTACGCCGCTGGATGGAAATGCCACCTAACTCCAGACTTGGTCCGTTGGCGCACTCATTCTGGCGGTTTAAGTAAAAAATCTCTCTGAAGAGCAGCAGACTAGGCTCTTCTCCAAGATAAACTTCGCAGAAGACTTGGAAATTGCAGATGTTGGACACTGAGTTGGGGCCTATATCTTGAGGCCGCAAGTCGAAGAAGTTGAGCACGTCCCTGAAAAACTTTGAGCCGGGCGGTGCGAAGCCCCGGCTCATGTGATCCGCGAAAATCACTACCTCCCCATCCTTTGGCTGTGGTCTCTCTTCTGACGGGTCAGGGGCACGGTAGGACATGACTTCTTTCTTAGGCAGATATCCGGACTTAACAAAATTGGCTAGGGTCTCGTTGGTGACGTTGGACCTCATCCAGTTGCAAGTGATGGGAGCCTTAGGAGGCATGGTGAAAGTTGGCAATCTATGACAAAAAGGAAAAATGTCCGGATTAATTTTAAGTCGGAGATCTACAATTCACAACTAAGGTGGCGGCTTACGAAGGGGACTAATGATATATACTCTGGTACAGTGGGTTATTTAAGCCACAGGGGCATTCAGAGTAAGTTGGTTATCTACGGCCTTACCACAGTTAAGCCGGAGGATTCTACGAAGCATGGTTTTCTTTAAAGCCGGAGGATTCTACGGCGCGTGGTTTCTTTAAACCGGAATTGTAAGCCGCCAAGGTTCAATGGTTGCAGTTTTTACTAAGTGTGGTAAAACAGGTTTCACATATTGCAGTAACTTTTTTGGATCAAAATGGTCGGGCAAAGGAAAAAATTTCTAGACCTAGAAACCGAAGTGAGGGAGTTCTTGGGTTTGAACAAGGTTCTTATGCAGTACAAGGAAGGCTACTTGCGTGTGAAATGGATCTTAAAACAACTACCGCACTAGTTCTATGCAGGCCTAAGATCAAGCAGGAGCAGTAACTAGGAGAACTACCGAACTTGCGGGCAATGGTGACGAACACGAAGAATGTGGATGAACCCTACTGCAGATCTACTCTACGGGGTAGTGAGAACTTACCGGAGCTGAAGAAGTGCGGGAGTCGCTGCTGTTTATCTGGTCCGAGTCAGGGTGATGCAGCGGCCAAGGTTGACGAAGACCGGAGGCGAGACGACGGCGGCGAAGTGCGAGCTCAGGGAGAGAGGCAGCGGCGCGAGGAGGGAGAAGAGTGGCAGAGAAACCCGTCGGGCCAGCCTATTTATAAGGCAAGGTCATAAGTGGGCGCAAGATTCAAGGAGACCACGGCGTGGTTATCTCCCCCCACGGCGCCTCGATTTTCGGGATGACAGTAAAAGCAAAGATCCATTGCGGATCTGGTGGAGTAAAAACCGGGCTTAATGGAAGATGACGTCACGGCGGATTATCCGGAGACCAGAGGATGACGTCACGCCGGGTTATGGCCTTCACATGAATGGTAAGCCGGAGATTTTTTCTGACGGCAGAGTTGAAGATTGACATGAGCCGGCTCAAATCAATCTGGGGCCTAATGTTGAGGATATAGACCTTAGAGTCACCCGCCAGGAGGGGCCGGGTTACTCCAATGGTCATTACCAGAAGCCCGGAGCCAAGCTTGAAGACGGTGGGCCAGAGATGGGCTTAAGACCCGGATATGGCTTAGGGCCCGTAGTTACAATCGTTATTATGGTAGAACTTGTAGTGCAAGGCAAGTATGATTGAGAGTCCGAGCCGGACGCTCTTATGAGCCGGCCGGGGCTCTGAGGGCTGCTGGGCGTCAGCCTCCCTATATAAAGGGACGACCCGGCAGCGGTTTGGGGACGACAACAATCTCATCGAGAGCCGGGCATAGCAGTTTAGCTCCCTGGTGATCGTAACCCTAATCAATACCATCTCAACTGGACGTAGGCTTTTACCTTCACCGTAAGGGGCCGGACCAGTATAAACCCTCGTGTTCCTTGTCCCACATTAACCCCTTCAAGCTTCCTAGTTGTGATGGCTCCACGACTAAGTCCTAGCTCGAGGACATCTGCCGTGACAATTCCACGATAGTTTGAGTTATGTATGACGTAAGTAGGAGTTCAGGATCACTTCTTGGTCATTGCTAGATGACGTCCGTTCCTTTGCTTCTCTCCTCGCTCTCATTTGCGTATGTTAGCCACCATATATGCTTTTGCCGCTGCAGCTACACCTCACTACACCTTCTTTTCCTACAAGCTTAAATAGTCTTGATCTCGCGGGTGTGAGATTGCTGAGTCCCCGTGACTCACAGATTCTACCAAAACAGTTGCAGGTGCCGATGATGCCAGTGCAGAGGATGGGGTCGATCTCAAGTGGGAGTTCGACGAGGAACGTGGTCGTTACTATGTGTCTTTTCCTGATGATCAGTAGTGGAGCCCAGTTGGGACGATCGGGGATCTAGCATTTGGGGTTGTCTTATTTTCATCTGGATTTTGGCCGTAGCCAGTCTATATGTTTGTTTTTTTGGATGATGTATGATATATATATATATATATATATATATATATATATTCATGTATTGTGTGAAGTGGCGATTGTAAGCCAACTCTTTATCCCATTCTTGTTCATTACACGGGATTGTGTGAAGATGACCCTTCTTGCGACAAAACCACTATGCGGTTATGCCTCTAAGTCGTGCCTCGACACGTGGGAGATATAGCCGCATCGTGGGCGTTACATTTTTCAAATAATAGATCTGAAAACAAATGCGAATAAAAATAGATCCAAAAGCAATATGATAAAAGATAGACCCGGGGCCCGTAGATTTCACTAGTGGCTTCTCTCGAGAAAATAGCGTACGGTGGGTAAACAAATTACTGTTGGGCAATTGATAGAAGATCGAGTAATTATGACAATATCCAAGGCAATGATCAATATATTGGCATCACGTCCAAGATTAGTAGACCAAAACGATTGTGCATCTACTACTATTACTCCACGCATCGACCGGTATCCGGCATGCATCTAGTGTATTAAGTTCATGGAGAAACGGAGTAATGCAATAAGAACGATGACATGATGTAGACAAGATCTATTCATGTAGGAATATACCGCATCTTGTTATCCTTAATAGCAATGATACATGTGTGCCTCGCTGCCCCTTCTGTCACTGGGAGAGGACACCACAAGATCGAACCCATCACAAAGCACCTCTTCCCATGGCAAGAAAAATTGATCTAGTTGGCCTAACTAAATCAAAGATTCGAAGAAGAAATATGAGGCTATAAATAATCATGCATATAAGAGATCAAAGAAGACTCAAATAATATTCATGGATATAGATCTGATCATAAACTCAAAGTTCATCGGATCCCAACAAACACACCGCAAAAAGGTTTACATCAAATAGATCTCCAAGACATCATTGTATTGTGAATCAAAAAGTGAGAAGAAACCATCTAGCTACTGCCTACGGACCCTTAGGTCTATGGTGAATTATCACGCATCATCGGGGAGGCACCAATGAGGATGATGAACCCCTCCGTTATTGTGTTCCCCTCCGGCAGAGTGCCGGAATAGGGCTCTAGATTGGATCTCGTGGTTCTGGAACTTGCAGTGGCTGGAATTGTATTTTGTCGACTCCTCTAGGGTTTTTGGAATATTTAGGAATTTATAGGGCGAAGAGGCAGTGCAGGAGACCCAGTGGGCCCCACAACCCATCAGGGCGCGCCTGGTGAGGGAGTCCTGGATTAAGGGGTCCTTGGGTCGTCGGCCTGCTGCATATGGACCGGACTGATGGGACACTATGGGGCCGAGCTGGAGTGCGGGTCCATGGACGAATAGGAGATCTTTAGATTCGTGGTGTGCCCTCCAAGTCAAGATTAGGCGTGGTCTTTCCTTCTTTGTAACCAAACGCCTATAACCCTAACCCTACTGGTGTCTATATAAACCAGGGGGTTTTAGTCTTTAGGGCTAGAGCAACATCCATCACCCCATCAACCTAGGGTTTAGCTCGCCTGATCTCGTGGTAGATCGACTCTGTAACCATATCATACACATCAAATACAACCAAGCAGGACATAGGGTTTTACCTCTTTGAGAGGGCCCGAACCTGGGTAAACACCGTGTTCATCGCCCCTTGTTCCTCATTGATCCCAGATCCACAGCTCGGGACCCCTACCCGATATCCGCCGATTTTGACACCGACATTGGTGCTTTCATTGAGAGTTTCGTTGGGTCGCCGAAGGATCGATGGCTCGCCTGATCATCGGAGAGGGCGTCGGCTTTGGGGACCTCTTTGTCCTCAGCCAACTCTTCGCGTTCGGCAGCATCATGCTGCACACCAACCCAACTAGTCAGCTAGACAAAATCAATAATTTTGCCCATGAGCATCGGATTAGATTCGACAACTTGCAGTATGTTGTGAACGCCCGAGGCGATCTGGTCTTTGCTCCCCGCACCCCTATGAGCCCCGCTGTGCCCGCTCTGGAGGTTTTCCCTGATCCGATCTATGGATCGGCATCAATCCTTCAACCGGCCTCGAGCTCGGACGGCTCCACCTTGATCGCAGGCCAGGAATCCCCTTCGACCATGCCTGCAATGCCTGCCGAAGACCCAGCCTCGGGCCTCAACGCGGAAGCGGTGTTCAGACGCCAAGAGTCACTCTCGATCAAACCCTCTCCTCATGACATGCCTTCGGCCATGAGCCCCAGTGACGGGTCGGTGTTCGGAGGCCAAGAATCATCCCTGGCCGAATTCCCCCTTGTCAACTCGGCTTCGAGCCCCAATACGGAAACAGTGTCCGAAGACCAGGTCTTGTCCTTGGTCTCTTACGACTGTCCGACCCCGGGCCTCAAGGCCAACTTGGCCCTTGAAGGTCAGGATCCAGCCCGGGCCCAGATCATGCCTTCCCCCGCTATGTCAGAGACCGGCCCTCGGCGGCCACCACGTACCAGTCCGGCAACCCTCGCCTTATTAAACGAGGCATTGGACCGAATCCAGATGATGGCTATTCGGGAGGAACCACCCACGGCTTGAGTTCAGTAGCCCCTTGAGGCAGATTTCAGGGAATTTTACGTCCCACCCACCACCCACTTAGTGGCCACAGTCGATGACTTAACCGACATGTTGGACTACACCTCGGAAAATGCCGAATACATGGACGAGGATAGTGGAGCCACGGCTAACACCGATGCTGCTCCTCCCGTCACCGGCCGTTGGACGACCACGTCCACCTACGACGTCTACATGGTGGACACCCCGAAAGAAGACGACGACACTCCCGGGAAGGATAGCGGCAGGCCCAGCGATGAGTCGTCGAAGCACCGCAGACAGTGTCGCTGCTCCAAAGCGCGTCGAAGCCATGCAAGCAACACGAACACCAAAGAAAATGCCACCCCGGACAATGCGGACAACCTCGGGGATCCTGGCGCCGACGAATAACCAAAAAATGACCACGAGGAGCATGAGGACCCGCTCGATCTCGAATACCTCGATGACTCCAAAGACAACAACTACCTCCCCCCTTTCGAAGAGGAGGTCAATTTGGGCGACGAGGATTTCATCATCCCCGAAGACCCGCTGGATCAAGAGCGGTTCAAACGGCAGTTAATTGCCACCGCACTAAGCCTGAAAAAATAGTGGCAAAAAATAAAATCCGAACAAGATACCCTTAATGAGAGATGGACTAAAGTCCTAGATGCCGAAGATAAGTACGGCCACAACCGACAGACCAAAAGCTACCCAAAGCGGAGGCTACTGCCACAATTTGATGAGGAGGCCATAGAACCATCACCTGCAAGGTACACTCAGGCAGACCAACCAGACCGCCCCCCTCGAGGATGGGGCCGGACAGCTGATAAAGCCAAACAACCTCCCACTCACTGTTGGGGAATGCAGTAATTTCAAAAAAAAATCCTACGCACACGCAAGATCTATCATGGTGATGCATAGCAACGAGAGGGGAGAGTGTAGTCCACGTACCCTCGTAGACCATAAGCGGAAGCGTTATGACAACGCGGTTTATGTAGTCGTACGTCTTCATGATCCGACCGATCCTAGTACCGAAAGTACGGCACCTCCGCGATCTGCACACGTTCAGCTCGGTGACGTCCCACGAACTCTCGATCCAGCTGAGTGTCGAGGGAGAGCTTCGTCAGCACGACGGCGTGATGACGGTGATGATGAAGCTACCGGCGCAGGCTTCGCCTAAGCACTACGACGATATGACCGAGGTGGATTATGGTGGAGGGGGGCACCGCACACGGCTAAGACAATGATCAACTTGTGTGTCTATGGGGTGCCCCCTCCCCCGTATATAAAGGAGTGGAGTAGGGGGAGGGTCGGCCCTCTCTATGGCGCGCCCTAGGGGAGTCCTACTCCCACCGGGAGTAGGATTCCCCCCCCCCCCTTCCAAGTAGGAGTAGGAGAGGAAGGAAGGAGGAGAGAGGGAGGAAGGAAAGGGGGGCCGGCCCCCCTCCCAATTTGGATTGGGCTTGGGGGGGCGCGCCCCCTCCTAGGCCGCCTCCTCCTCTCTCCCACTAAGGCCCAATAAGGCCCATACACTCCCCGGGGAGTTCTGGTAACCTCCCGGTACTCCGGTAAATGCCCGAACTCACCCGGAACCATTCTGATGTCCAAACATAGCCATCCAATATATCGATCTTTATGTCTCGACCATTTCGAGACTCCTCGTCATATCCGTGATCACATCTGGGACTCCAAACAACCTTCGGTACATCAAAACACATAAACTCATAATACCGATCGTCACAGAACGTTAAGCGTGCGGACCCTACGGGTTCGAGAACTATGTAGACATGACCGAGACTCATCTCCGGTCAATAACCAATAGCGGAACCTGGATGCTCATATTGGTTCCTACATATTCTACGAAGATCTTTTATCAGTCAAACCGCATAACAACATACGTTGTTCCCTTTGTCATCGGTATGTTACTTGCCCAAGATTCGATCGTCGGTATCTCAATACCTAGTTCAATCTCGTTACCGGCAAGTCTCTTTACTCGTTCTGTAATGCATCACCCCGCAACTAACTCATTAGCCACATTGCTTGCAAGGCTTATAGTGATGTGCATTACCGAGAGGGCCCAGAGATACCTCTCCGACAATTAGAGTGACAAATCCTAATCTCGATCTATGCCAACTCAACAAACACCATCGGAGACACCTGTAGAGCACCTTTATAATCACCCAGTTACGTTGTGATGTTTGGTAGCACACTAAGTGTTGCTCCGGTATTCGGGAGTTGCATAGTCTCATAGTCATAGGAACATGTATAAGTCATGAAGAAAGCAATAGCAAATAAACTAAACGATCAAGTGCTAGGCTAACGGAAAGGGTCAAGTCAATCACATCATTCTCTAATGATGTGATCCCGTTAATCAAATGACAACTCATGTCTATGGCTAGGAAACTTAACCATCTTTGATTCAACGAGCTAGTCAAGTAGAGGCATACTAGTGACACTCTGTTTGTCTATGTATTCACACATGTACTAAGTTTCCGGTTAATACAATTCTAGCATGAATAATAAACATTTATCATGATATAAGGAAATATAAATAACAACTTTATTATTGCCTCTAGGGCATATTTCCTTCAGTCTCCCACTTGCACTAGAGTCAATAATCTAGATTACACAGTAATGATTCTAACACTCATGGAGTCTTGGTGTTGATCATGTTTTGCTCGTGAGAGAGGCTTAGTCAACGGGTCTGCAACATTCAGATCCGTATGTATCTTGCAAATCTCTATGTCTCCCTCCTTGACTTGATCGCGGATGGAATTGAAGTGTCTCTTGATGTGATTGGTTCTCTTGTGAAATCTGGATTCCTTTGCCAAGGCAATTGCACCAGTATTGTCACAAAAGATTTTCATTGGACCCGATGCACTAGGTATGACACCTAGATCGGATATGAACTCCTTCATCCAGACTCCTTCATTTGCTGCTTCCGAAGCAACTATGTACTCCGCTTCACACGTAGATCCCGCGACGACGCTTTGCTTAGAACTGCACCAACTGACAACTCCACCGTTCAATATAAACACGTATCCGGTTTGTGACTTAGAGTCATCCGGATTAGTGTCAAAGCTTGCATCGACGTAACCATTTACGTCGAGCTCTTTGTCACCTCCATAAACGAGAAACATATCCTTAGTCCTTTTCAGGTATTTAGGATGTTCTTGACCGCTGTCTAGTGATCCACTCCTGGATTACTTTGGGACCTCCCTGCTAAACTAATAGCAAGGCACACATCAGGTCCGGTACACAGCATTGCATACATGATAGAACCTATGGCTGAAGCATAGGGAATGACTTTCATTTTCTCTCTATCTTCTGCAGTGGTCGGGCATTGAGTCTGACTCAACTTCACACCTTGTAACACAGGCAAGAACCCTTTCTTTGCTTGATCCATTTTGAACTTCTTCAAAACTTTATCAAGGTATGTGCTTTGTGAAAGTCCAATTAAGCGTCTTCAGCTATCTCTATAGATCTTTATGCCCAATATATAAGCAGCTTCACCAAGGTCTTTCATTGAAAAACTCTTGTTCAAGTATCCTTTTATGCTATCCAGAAATTCTATATCATTTCCAATCAACAATATGTCATCCACATATAATATTAGAAATGCTATAGAGCTCCCACTCACTTTCTTGTAAATACAGTCTTCTCCGAAAGTCTATATAAAACCATATGCTTTGATCACACTATCAAAACGTTTATTCCAACTCCGAGATGCTTGCACCAGTCCATAAATGGATTGCTGGAGCTTGCACACTTTGTTATCATCCTTTGGATTGATAAAAACTTCAGGTTGCATCATATACAACTCTTCTTCCAGAAATCCATTCAGGAATGCAGTCTTTACATCCATTTGCCAAATTTCATATTCATAAAATGCAGCAATTGCTAACATGATTCGGACGGACTTAAGCATCGCTACGGGTGAGAAAGTCTCATCGTAGTCAACTCCTTGAACTTGTCGAAAACCTTTCGCAACAAGTTGATCTTTGTAGACAGTAACATTACCGTCAGCGTCAGTCTTTCTCTTGAAGATCCATTTATTCTTGATGGCTTGCCGATCATCGGGCAAGTCAACCAAAGTTCACACTTTGTTATCATACATGGATCCCATCTCAGATTTCATGGCCTCAAGCCATTTTGCGGAATCTGGGCTCATCATCGCTTCCTCATAGTTCGTAGGTTCGTCATGGTCAAGTAACATGACCTCCAGAACTGGATTACCGTACCACTCTGGTGCGGATCTTACTCTGGTTGACCTACGAGGTTCAGTAGTAACTTGATCTGAAGTTATATGATCATCATCATTAGCTTCCTCACTAATTGGTGTAGGAGTCACAGGAACTGATTTCTGTGATGAACTACTTTCCAATAAGGGAGCAGGTACAGTTACCTCATCAAGTTCTACTTTCCTCCCACTCACTTCTTTCGAGAGAAACTCCTTCTCTAGAAAGGATCCATTCTTAGCAACGAATGTCTTGCCTTCGGATCTGTGATAGAAGGTGTACCCAACAGTCTCCTTTGGGTATCCTATGAAGACACATTTCTCCGATTTGGGTTCGAGCTTATCAGGTTGAAGCTTTTTCACATAAGCATCGCAGCCCCAAACTTTAAGAAACGACAACTTGGGTTTCTTGCCAAACCACAGTTCATAAGGTGTCGTCTCAACGGATTTAGTTGGTGCCCTATTTAACGTGAATGCAGCCGTCTCTAAAGCATAACCCCAAAATGATAGCGGTAAATCAGTAAGAGACATCATAGATCGCACCATAACTAGTAAAGTACGATTACGACGTTCGGACACACCATTACATTGTGGTGTTCCAGGTGGCGTGAGTTGCGAAACTATTCCGCATTGTTTCAAATAAAGACCAAACTCGTAACTCAAATATTCTCCTCCACGATCAGATCGTAGAAACTTTATTTTCTTGTTACGATGATTTTCCACTTCACTCTGAAATTATTTGAACTTTTCAAATGTTTCAGACTTATGTTTCATCAAGTAGATATACCCATATCTGCTCAAATCATCTGTGAAGGTGAGAAAATAACGATACCCGCTGCGAGCCTCAATATTCATCGGACCACATACATCAGTATGTATGATCAACTCTGTTGCTCGCTCCATTGTTCCGGAGAACGGAGTTTTAGTCATCTTTCCCATGAGGCATGGTTCGCAAGTACCAAGTGATTCATAATCAAGTGATTCCAAAAGTCCATTGGAATGGAGTTTCTTCATGCGCTTTACACCAATATGACCCAAACGGCAGTGCCACAAATAAGTTGCACTATCATTATCAACTCTACATCTTTTGGCTTCAATTTTATGAATATGTGTGTCACTACTATCGAGATTCAACAAAAATAGACCACTCTTCAAGGGTGCATGACCATAAAAGATATTACTCATATAAATAGAACAACCATTATTCTCATATTTAAATGAATAACCGTCTCGCATCAAACAAGATCCAGATATAATGTTCATGCTCAACGCTGGCACCAAATAACAATTATTTAGGTCTAAAACTAATCCCGAAGGTAGATGTAGAGGTAGCGTGCCGATGGCGATCACATCGACTTTGGAACCATTTCCCACGCGCATCATCACCTCGTCCTTAGCCAATCTTCGCTTAATCTGCAGTCCCTGTTTCGAGTTGCAAACGTTAGCAACAGAACCAGTATCAAATACCCAGGCACTACTGCGAGCATTAGTAAGATACACATCAATAACATGTATATCACATATACCTTTGTTCACCTTGACATCCTTCTTATCCGCCAAATACTTGGGTCAGTTCCGCTTCCAGTGACCAGTCCCTTTGCAGTAGAAGCACTTAGTCTCAGGCTTAGGTCCAGACTTGGGCTTCTTCACTTGAGCAGCAACTTGCTTGCCATTCTTCTTGAAGTTCCCCTTCTTCCCTTTACCCTTTTTCTTGAAACTGGTGGTCTTGTTGACCATCAACACTTGATGCTCTTTCTTGATTTCTACATCCGCAGCCTTTAGCATTGCGAAGAGCTTGGGAATTGTCTTATCCATCCCTTGCATATTATAGTTCATCACGAAGCTCTTGTAGCTTGGTGGTAGTAATTGAAGAATTCTGTCAATGACACTATCATTAGGAAGATTAACTCCCAGTTGAATCAAGTGATTGTTATACCCAGACATTTTGAGTATATGCTCACTAACAGAACTATTCTCCTCCATTTTGCAGCTGTAGAACTTATTGGAGACTTCATATCTCTCAATCCGGGCATTTGCTTGAAATATTAACTTCAACTCCTGGAACATCTCATATGCTCCATGACGTTCAAAACGTCGTTGAAGTCCCGGTTCTAAGCCGTAAAGCATGGCACACTGAACCATCGAGTAGTCATCAACTTTGCTCTGCCAGACGTTCATAACATCTGGCGTTGCTCCTGCAGCGGGTTTGGCACCTAGCGGTGCTTCCAGGACGTAATTCTTCGGTGCTGCAACAAGGATAATCCTCAAGTTACGGACCCAGTCCGTGTAGTTGCTACCATCATCTTTCAACTTAGCTTTCTCTAGGAACGCATTAAAATTCAACGGAACAACAGCACGGGCCATCTATATACAACAACATACACATGCAGAATGCTATCAGGTACTAAGTTCATGATAAATTAAAGTTCAATTAATCATATTACTTAAGAACTCCCACTTAGATAGACATCCCTCTAATCATCTAAGTGATCACGTGATCCATATCAACTAAACTATGTTCGATCATCACGTGAGATGGAGTAGTTTTCAATGGTGAACATCACTATGTTGATCATATCTACTATATGATTCACGCTCGACCTTTCGGTCTCAGTGTTCCGAGGCCATATCTGCATATGCTAGGCTCGTCAAGTTTAAAGCGAGTATTCTGCGTGTGCAAAACTGGCTTGCACCCGTTGTATGTGAACGTAGAGCTTATCTCACCCGATCATCACGTGGTGTCTCGGCATGAAGAACTTTCGCAACGGTGCATACTCAGGGAGAACACTTGTACCTTGAAATTTAGTGAGAGATCATCTTATAATGCTACCGCCAAACTAAGCAAAATAAGATGCATAAAGGATAAACATCACATGCAATCAATATAAGTGATATGATATGGCCATCATCATCTTGTGCCTTTGATCTCAATCTCCAAAGCACCGTCATGATCACCATCGTCACCGGCGCGACACCTTGATCTCCATCGTAGCATCGTTGTCGTCTCGCCAACTATTGCTTCTACGACTATCCCTGCCGCTTAGTGATAAAGTAAAGCAATTACATGGCGATTGCATTTCATACAATAAAGCGACAACCATATGGCTCCTGCCAGTTGCCGATAACTTTGTTAAAAACATGATCATCTCATACAATAAAATTTAGCATCATGTCTTGACCATATCACATCACAACATGCCCTGCAAAAACAAGTTAGACGTCCTCTACTTTGTTGTTGCAAGTTTTACGTGGCTGCTACGGGCTGAGCAAGAACCGTTCTTACCTACGCATCAAAACCACAACGATTTTTCGTCAAGTGTGTTGTTTTAACCTTCAACAAGGACCGGGCGTAGCCACACTCGATTCAACTAAAGTTGGAGAAACTGACACCCGCCAGCCACCTGTGTGCGCAGCACGTCGGTAGAACCAGTCTCGCGTAAGCGTACGCGTAATGTCGATCCGGGCCGCTTCATCCAACAATACCACCGAATCAAAGTATGACATGCTGGTAAGCAGTATAACTATTATCGCCTACAACTCATTTGTGTTCTACTCATGCATATAACATCTACGCATAGACCTGGCTCGGATGCCACTGTTGGGGAACGCAGTAATTTCAAAAAAAATCCTACGCACACGCAAGATCTATCATGGTGATGCATAGCAACGAGAGGGGAGAGTGTAGTCCACGTACCCTCGTAGACCGTAAGCGGAAGCGTTATGACAACACGGTTGATGTAGTCGTACGTCTTCACGATCCGACCGATCCTAGTACCGAAAGTACGGCACCTCCGTGATCTGCACACGTTCAGCTCGGTGACGTCCCACGAACTCTCGATCCAGCCGAGTGTCGAGGGAGAGCTTCGTCAGCACGACGGCGTGATGACAGTGATGATGAAGCTACCGGCACAGGGCTTCACCTAAGCACTACGACGATATGACCGAGGTGGATTATGGTGGAGGGGGGCACCGCACACGGCTAAGACAATGATCAACTTGTGTGTCTATGGGGTGCCTCCCTCCCCCGTATATAAAGGAGTGGAGTAGGGGGAGGGCCGACCCTCTCTATGGTGCGCCCTAGGGGAGTCCTACTCCCACCGGGAGTAGGATTCCCCCCCCCCCCTTCCAAGTAGGAGCAGGAGAGGAAGGAAGGAGGAGAGAGGGAGGAAGGAAAGGGGGGCCGGCCCCCCTCCCAATTCGGATTGGGCTTGGGGGGGAGCCCCCTCCTAGGCCTCCTCCTCCTCTCTCCCACTAAGGCCCAATAAGGCCCATACACTCCCCGGGGGGTTCCGATAACCTCCCGGTACTCCGGTAAATGCCCGAACTCACCCGGAACCATTCCGATGTCCAAACATAGCCATCCAATATATCGATCTTTATGTCTCGACCATTTCGAGACTCCTCGTCATGTCCATGATCACATCCGGGGCTCCGAACAACCTTCGGTACATCAAACCACATAAACTCATAATACCGATCGTCACAGAACGTTCAGCGTGCGGACCCTACGGGTTCGAGAACTATGTAGACATGACCGAGACTCATCTCCGGTCAATAACCAATAGCGGAACCTGGATGCTCATATTGGTTCCTACATATTCTACGAAGATCTTTTATCGGTCAAACCGCATAACAACATACGTTGTTCCCTTTGTCATCGGTATGTTACTTGCCCGAGATTCGATCGTCGGTATCTCAATACCTAGTTCAATCTCGTTACCGGCAAGTCTCTTTACTCGTTTCGTAATGCATCACCCCGCAACTAACTCATTAGCCACATTGCTTGCAAGGCTTATAGTAATGTGCATTACCGAGAGGGCCCAGAGATACCTCTCCGACAATCAGAGTGACAAATCCTAATCTCAATCTATGCCAACTCAACAAACACCATCGGAGACACGTGTAGAGAACCTTTATAATCACCCAGTTACGCTGTGACGTTTGGTAGCACACTAAGTGTTCCTCTGATATTTGGGAGTTGCATAATCTCATAGTCATAGGAACATGTATAAGTCATGAAGAAAGCAATAGCAAATAAACTGAACGATCAAGTGCTAGGCTAACGGAAAGGGTCAAGTCAATCACATCATTCTCTAATGATGTGATCCCGTTAATCAAATGACAACTCATGTCTATGGCTAGGAAACTTAACCATCTTTGATTCAACGAGCTAGTCAAGTAGAGGCATACTAGTGACACTCTGTTTGTCTATGTATTCACACATGTACTAAGTTTCCGGTTAATACAATTCTAGCATGAGTAATAAACATTTATCATGATATAAGGAAATATAAATAACAACTTTATTATTGTCTCTAGGGCATATTTCCTTCACTCACCCTCGTCGTCAAGGCAAGGAGCCAGTACGGCCTGGCTATGAGTAAGACCTACACCGTGACCTGGACGCTCGGGCAGGTCTGACGAGGTCCATCTACAGACCTACAAAAGATCCTCTTGCTAGACAGGACGGATACAAATGTTGGCTAGATTGAAATGGTAGAGCTCGGGAGCTGCTACGAGCCCGGATGACAGATGATCTTCGGCGCGACGTAGCCCGAATCAGGGGCGCCGCTCATCCTCTTTGCTTCACAGATAGAGTGATGCAGCACCAATTCCCCCAAGGTTTCAAACCTGTAAATATTGAGCACTATGACGGGACAACAGATCCGGCAGTATGGATCGAAGATTTTCTGTTGCACATTCACATGGCACGAGGAGACGACCTTCACGCCATCAAGTACCTACCATTAAAGCTCAAGGGTCCGACTCGACACTGGTTAAATAGCCTCCCCGAAGATTCCATGGGATGTTGGGAGGAGCTCGAGGACGCTTTCCGAGCTAGCTTTCAGGGCACTTATGTCCGACCCCGGACGCCGATGACTTGAGCCATGTAATCCAGCAGCCCGGCGAGTCATCTCGGCAATTTTGGAACCAATTTTTGACCAAGAAGAACCACATCGTTGACTATCCGGACGCCGAAGCTATAGCCGCCTTTAAGCATAGTATTCGGGATGAATGGCTAGCACGCCAACTCTAGACGGATAGGTTTCCGCTCGAGTGTTGAAGAGTTGTTGTCTTCACCGAGCTAGATCTTTAGCAACCAAGAGTGATTGTGGTTTGCAAAGGTCGACCGAAGGTTTGGAGATCACCGACAAGGATCTACCACGAGTGATATCAACTGGAGTATGATCAGCTTCGATTTGAAGGAGAATAGGGTGAAGAGAGTTTATCTTCTGTGTTAAGTCACAGCCCCTCCAACCAGACGTAGCCCTTTGGCACAAGGGTGAACTGGTCTACCAAATCTCTCTGTCGCCATCGAGCACCACTGGTTCAATCTACTTTACTGCAATTCCTTCAGCAGTTTACATTCGTGCTATGTGTTGACAGCTTATCTGATCATTATCATTTATTGTAGTTTTACTTTCTCATCTACCTTTGTTGTCATTCACTTGGGTTAATCTTCGTATCTCATTCCGTTGCATTTTCATCATTCTGTGTAGCCATCCTCATTTCACCTCCGCAAAACCCTCTTGCATATCTCTCACCTTCCGTATCATGTTTTGTCTCATTCTTCTGCATCTGTTTGCATGTTGCATTACTCTCATCGTAGTTAAACCCGTGATTTCCCAAGCTCGTACTGTTATCACTTCTTTCATCGAGGAGTATACTTCTGAAGATGAAGATTGATTTAGTTCATTCCCCCCTTTCCATTATTCCGCTGCTGTGATTGGGATCAGTTTCAAAACATTCGAAAGAATTTTTGAATCTCCCATTCACCACCACCCCCTCTGGTCGATATACTCTCGGTCCTAACAAAAATGAGCGAAAAATCCACTCATTAGTAACTCGTCATGTTTCGTAGGGCGATTGCTAGGATTCTTTCTCGGGTCATGGGTCGCTGGCATTTGTGTCGAGGATCCTTAAATTTATCATGGTTATGTAGGTTGTGTCAAAGACGGAGAGTTTTTTGGGGAAAAGGAAGAATACCCTCGGCCTATGCATCAAAGACGGAGATGTCTTATAGGCATGGGTGTCAACTAACTCCATTGACATGAGCAAATTCATCATTAATTAAGTCTAATTACAATCACTATTCATTTGTATGAAATGAACCCACTCCAATAGAGCTTGCACCATGGGACTCTTTGTCTAGCTTTATCCATGCGCCGTCTTGATCATTCTAAACTTTTTTCTTCTCTATAAACTTTGTCTAGCTCTCCTTGATGGTTGGAGCAAATAATATTAGCTCTATTTTTGCCTCTATTTAAAATTCATCTTGATTTTCCATCACAAAAAAGTGTATTGTCTTTATCACATGTCTCTCGATGGTGTTCGAACCCTCAACCTCGAGGTCTACTGCTATTAGAAGAAATTGCAGAAAGCACCAATTATTAGGGTTAATTTTGCACATAACACGTACTCGTCAGGTTTGTTGCACAAAACACAATCTATTGGTGTAACCTGCTGCGGTTAGTTCTAATACATTGTTTGACTACATTGGCACGATTCCTAATGAGTGAATCCTGCTCGTAAGTGCAAACGTGGGGAAAAAATCAGCATCAATCGGTCAATAAAATTGCCAATACTCACAGTTTAATAGCTCGTTATAATTTTATGTATAAATCCTAACATTTTTAAAAATCCAAAAATTCAGTAAATTGCCTATATACACATTACTGATTTGAGAACTTTTTAGCTTATTTGGACCACTCGTTTTGAAGATATCGGCAACTTGTTGGCTCAGTCGAATTTTCTTTTTCAAAATTTAACATTGCAAAGTACAAAAAAGTCTAGTAAACGTAGTCTTGATCTGGAAAAAAATTGGCTCATTTTGACCATAATTTTGGGAGATATTACAGGTTTTAGTTTTTTCGATGAAGTTAGAGGTTTTACTTAGCCTGAGCCTGACTATTGTTGCATGCTTTTATGCCACGTCTGAACTCACAAGCAGGATCCCCCTATTAGGAATCATGTGGACATAATGAAATGATCAATTAAAGCTAGTATCTGCAATGGATTACACTAATAGATGGTGCTTTATGCAATAAACTTGAAAAGTAGATGTTCGCTGCAAATTCAGTCCTCCTCAATAGTTGGTGCATCGTGGTTTGTATAATTTGATGACTACGACTACCAGTACTACTAGGATGCAGATGCTGGTCGTGGACTTGACATCTACGGTTGAGAAACGATGCCATCGCCACCAGGATGTGCCTTGCCTAGAAGCCGAAAAAGGCTAGGGCCAAGAGAGAGGCGCCCGGGGCGTCCTCCTAGACGTCCTAGGCCATGAAAGCGGGTCACATCTCCTGTTAACACCGAAGATGATACTATTCCGATAGTGTGAGTGTCCCCCAAGCCGCCCGCCAGAGATATGTCGACATGACATGACGAAACAAATCAGTCTCAATCAGCCCGAACTTTCCCCTCTTCCTTTTATTTTGTAATAACAAAAAGTGGAGCACAGCAGAGTACACAATGGAGTGTGGGCGAGCTCACGTTCACATCCAGGAGTCGTGCAAGAGGAGGCAAAGCTTCACGCAGATTTTCAATAACGACGAAAAGGCAAGGGAAGGGGATACAGCCTCGTACTCTCTCGGCGCCAAACCACGAGTCGCCGCTGGTCCTCGGAATCCTGCAAAGTTAAGAGGAGGCCGGCGCCAAGATGCGGCGAAGCGATGGTGGCAGCTCGCGATCTTTGTTGGCTGGCGATCAGGATGGCGTGGCACGCGCCTCGCTCGTGTCGGCAGGCACCGGGGCGAGGAGAGGAGAGCGGGCAGGCAGCTGGAGCGAGTCGGCCGGGTCTTTCACTTTCCGCCACGGTAAAGACGCACGTTTTTGCCCGACCGCCAAAATTGACAAATTTGATCTTAGAGCAAAAGTATTTCACAAACTAAATTATTTTTAAAAATATTTCACACCGTTGACCCTTTTGTGCAGAGCTCGTTAGCAAGGCGCTGCACTCTATTGTGCAACTCCTTACCGCTAGGCGCTGCACAGTATAGTGCAGCGCCTAGCTGTCGAGCGTTGCAAAGGTGTGGCGCCTGAGTGTTAGCCGCTGCACAGTAGTGCAGCGTCTTGCTGTCAGGCGCTGCACATTGAAGGCCAGCTGAGTGAAATGTTTTCAAGAACAGTTTAGTTTGTGAAATAATTTTACTCTAAGGTTAAATTTATGCCTTTTGCCCAACCATGTTGTCGTTATTGCCTCGTTTCTTATGTGTCCCGTACCCATAAATAATCGGGTTCAGGGGGTCGTAAAGTAGGAG
Organism: Triticum aestivum; assembly: GCF_018294505.1. Lineage (NCBI taxonomy): Eukaryota > Viridiplantae > Streptophyta > Magnoliopsida > Poales > Poaceae > Triticum > Triticum aestivum. The sequence goes on along the minus strand of NC_057802.1, from coordinate 418,646,598 downwards.
CAGTTGGCAGTATAATACTCCCGCGGTCGGTTTGTCCAGTCCACTTGGCCGGGGATGCGGGCCGGGTGGGGTCTGACCCCGATGGCCCGATCCGTTCCGTGTGAGCGGTGATGGGCACGGGGTGACATCGGCGAGGAGGGGCGGGGAAGTCGCGCGGTGACGGGACGCGCACAGGGCTGGACGCGCAGCGTCACGCGCTCGGTGGTAGTAGGCCTCGCTGATGCGGGCGTCCCCCGTCATCCGTACCACACGACACGCCCCACCGGCCCACCCGGCCCCTCAACTCAATCAAGCACCCCGCCATCGTCTGCGCCGTGTGACTCGGTGCCATACCTGTGCTGATGCTCTCCTCCCCTTCCCCTGGAGCCTGAGGTAGAGGCTGACGCCTAGCTTGCTACGTCTTGTTTGACCGGATCTCGGGTGGGAGCAACTGTTCATGTGGAAGTTCCTGGGCTCATACATAGATTGATAAATAAATATTGAGAGTACGTACTACTCCCTTTGTCCCATAATATAAGAACGTTTTTAACACTACACTGCATCCATACTGGGTTCACTTTGGAGTTGACCAAAGACTAATGGGTGGGGACTGACGAGAGCGCCGGACACCGATTAGTTTATGCTTACGAGCAATAATGCGCGGCTCCTCCTTGGTCACACACGCATCCAATGGGAAGAGTCATTTAGCTTCTTCCTTGGACCGGGACGAAAAGAATTCAGACAAACGACTAAACTGCTCCTGATGACTATCACGGCATCTGACTCAGCAATTGCAACGCAGTTTACAAGATTCCCGCTGCAAACTTTTATTACAGAGGAAGTACTGTACACACTTATGGCCTCTGATGACCATCACGGCCCCTGAGGCTCGATCATATGAGAATTTCTTTGCGGTAGCAGAACACGGTTGCTTGCGTCCCCGCGAAATGAGATGCCGCCAAGGAAGCGCCGTACACGGGCGCAGCTGTGCGGTCAGCAAGCGAGGCTCTTCCGCTTCACCGATGGCGCCACTTAAATGCTTGTCGGCATCCTCCAGCTCTGCGGCGGGATAAACACCGTGCTAAACTCCACGTGCTACCACGTTGGCATCCTATCCCCCCGCTAGGCACGTGCTACACGTAGCCTTCTCGTATCTTCTTTGCCTAATCTGGCCCTGTGACCCACCACGTTTATCACTCCACTCCATCAAGAACGTACTGCTATATCCGATGCATTTGAGGAGTGTGTGCGTGTAAGACGGATGCACTTGAATCTACGACGCTATCCTACAGACGGCGTAGGGCCAGATCACATCGCTGCAGTTCCACCATTTAATGGTTGTCTACCATCTAAAAACAGACACTATTTTTTTTTCAAAAACAGACAGATGTAGAGATATATTGCATACAAAGAACCAACATGTAAAGAATTAAACACTTTCAGGGAAGAGGGCACATGTACATGCTCTCTGGCTGTGTTGAGCAGCCATAGGATAAAAGAACTCGATAAAAACAAGCACAGAACCTCCAAAAATTTATTGATAAAACAAAAAATAAATAAAATGATAACAGAAATAATCCGGTAACAGGACAGAAACGACATAAAATAAACAAAATTTCGTTTGCTTTTTGTATTGAACTGCATCAACCTAGTTTTTGGATTTGATTGTAAGGACTGAATAAATCGCACTTTGGAGTTCCCAGATGTATCGCACGATAACAGAGCATGGCAGGAAAACAGAGGATACAGATACGTACATTTTTCGTAGGATAGGTCTCCGCAACGCATACTACTAAATCCTAACTGTCACGTACAGTAACTGTCCTAAAACAGAAAACCGGGTGCCTGGTTTTTAGCCAAGTACTAGCAACTCTGATACACGGATACACCATCGATTGAAATTAGACGGTAGTCCCGGCATGAAAGAGAGCTAGGCTGCAAGCGAACAGAACAACAAGATGTACTCATCTGCTAAACTGCAAATGGTGAACAGATCTTATGGTCTCCTTGACAGATTAAGGCATTGCCTTCCATATTCCTTGCTTGCACATTTTGCCTTCGTCCCAACAACACCGCAAAATCCTCATTAATTCCCAACCATGGCACTTTTCTTGTGAGACCCAACCATGGGATCCAGTACGGAATTACATGTGAGCCACGGTCACCGTGCAGCGTCCCGCTGTCTTTTGAAAGATTGTGATGCTGAACTCCCTGGTCCAGAGCTGTTGCGGCCAGGATGCTGCTGCGACTGATTAAATCTACCAGCGGGGGCCCTCGATGACCTAATATGCCCTGAACCACCCCCTGGATGGTTAGATGACTTCTGATGATGAGGTGCATTGGGCGGTACCTCCGATAGCAATGACATAAGGAAACCGCCAGGCGGAATAAAACCAACTTTCCTTCCCTCAGCTGATCCGCTAGCATCTGTTGAGCTCTGACCTGAACCATGTTTTGTTGCCAAATTACCAGGCAAGCCATCATACGATAGGATACAAGCAATCGCATACATCGTTGCTCCAAGAGCAGGCGGGAGAACATCCTGTGGATGTTTCACCTGTACAAAACATCCTTTCATCAGAAAGAAGACAAAAGTAACAAACTTCATATGACTCTTGACAGTTTGAAGGGAAGGTGACAACATATGATCCACATGCTCTATCCTAAGTGTGATAATTTGTACAGCTATATATTCCTTAGTAAAGATCCTGCATTACAAGCAAAATGAGACAAGTATTTTAAACAATTGTACAGACCAGAAGAGGGAAAAGCTGTGCAGAATGGATTGAACATAAGTTCGATAATATGCCTGACAGATGATGCATGAAACTTTATGGGACATCAGATGGAAACCAGAGCAAACTATAGAGAATTGTTCCCAGATTAAATTAGAAAATGTGATAACAAGATAACTGAATCTTACTTTGAAAAGAATAGCAGATGCTAGGCGTTCTCGTAGGCAGTATATTTGAGCAACATCCAGAGCAGTAGCATCAAATCGAAGCCAACGATCAACAACAACTGAAACAGTGTTGTCGGGAGAAGACATAATCTCTTCCTTTTGTTGTCCCAGAGTGCTTTTTCCCGCTTCATCCCCACTGGAACCTTCATCATCCTCATCACTTACATCATCAGGTGGAGCAACAGCTATTTCTGTAGCAAGCAGAAGTAAAGGATATGATCCAACAACTGAACAGTTCTTTACATACATTCCACCATCACCTCGAGTGATTTCATCAAATACCATTAGTGGATTCCCAGAGGATTTATTAAATGACAAGTTAAAGTTGGAAGAATGCGGGTGTAATCGAACTTTGGCACCACTTGCTGTTTCCAAAACTGCCCTTCTAGCATTTTTGCGAGGAGGGAGCAATCTTCCTACCATTGGGTAAGCGCCAGCCACAAGGACAGCACTAATGATACCTACCAAAGTTGCAAGAAAACCGTCAAATTTAAACATAACAAGGCTGCAAAGCAAGATTTGAAAATGAACATAGAAACCAGTGCATGCATTAAAAATAGCTTTACTACAAACGAAAATGTATGTAATGGATTGCTTCTAAATTAGAACAAGATTGATCTGAAATACAATACAAAATTCTATAATGCATTAAACTTGTGATTGGCATAAGTAACAACTTTAAACTCAACAGAACCAGGTAACTAAATCACATATATACAATATGATGTGACTGCGATATTATCTTATTCAAACTAATGTGTAACCATGGTTTGCATGATGTAATTACCAAGGTTTAAAAAGGATGTGATGCCTATGTTTGAATAATAAAGAAATTTCTGCAAGATTGTAATTCTTCAAAGTACCAACGCATGCAGCTTTCTACTTAAATAGCCACAGAAACCTCCACGCACACTTCAGAGAATGGAAGCTTCTCTTAAGTGGTGAATCAAATGACTTGCTGCATATATAAACATATATATCCTTGTACGTATTGCCACTCATATTGCAAAAAGCAGGAAAAGGACACAAGGGAACCACATTATATGCAGTGTTTCATAACTCCTGTTTTCATAAAAACTTGAGTACCTGGAACTTTAGCATTCAAGCTGCAGGCAGATGTATCAGCAGGAAGAAATCCTCTTTGAGTTAGTTCACTGTGAAGTTGTTTCCTCATACTAGACAACATATTCATGGTGTTTGAAGCTACGAAGTACTTTGAACAAAACAAAGCTTCTTGTCCATTCACTTTGGCACACGTCCAACAATCAAATGCTGCTACAACAGCAAGCTGGTCACTATATCCACCATATAATGAAGCAAGCTCAACCTTGGCTGCAGCAGCCCTTTTTCTCTCATCCGGAGCCATAGGAAGGAAGAAAGGATCTCTATAGTCTGCTGCGCATGCCAATGTCAATGCAGGATCAAGGCAGTTCATCAATATACCAAACAGGAGCATCTTGCTTGTGGATGGATGGACCGGGAGAGAACCTAACTTTTCACCCAAATCTGTCAACTGTTCATTTTGAGTTAAAGCACCAAGATCCTGAAGCACAGTAATAGCATTTTTTACAGTCTCTGTAACTGGAGGATCCAAGGTCTTCTTTAAGAAGTCTGCTATTTTAGAGTTTGGATCAAGCAGTTTGACCTGCACCACAAAAATTGATACAAGAAACAGTTGTCAGTGATAACAAGATAATCTTGTTGGATCAAGCAGTTTAACCTGCACCGCATGTCATTGCTGCCAAGTGTAATACTGAGGAGCATTGTGTTTAATTTAAACATTAGGGACAACAGAAGTATTAGCTAGGAGCCTAGGACTGTACCTGCAAACACAGCTCTTCAATAGGCATCCTCTTAATTTCAGGAATTTGGAATTCTGGCAATGAGGCTGCTCGAAATCTAGAGTAAAGATGATAGCAAGTTCCTGGCTGACAACGACCGGCACGTCCTTCACGCTGTCTTGCATTAGCTCGAGATACCCAAGAAGTATGAAGTGTAGACACATTATTGTATGGATCATAGCTTTTCTCTTTCATCCTCCCACTATCTATAACAAATACAACATCATCAATTGTTACTGCAGTCTCCGCTATGTTGGTTGAGAGAATAATTTTACGAACCCCTGCCGGTGCACGTTTGAAAACCTTTTTCTGCTCTGAAGATGGGATCATGGAATGAAGTGACAGTACAAGAAATTTTGAAGAATCCCGAAAGGAAGAAGCAAGTAACCTCTCCCGTGTTTGATTTATATCTTCCCAACCAGGAAGGAAGACTAAGATAGCTCCTTCATTGGAGTCAGTACATATTTTTCTAAGCAAGCGTTCTATCAGCACAGTATCAATGTGTTCTGGGTTGATAGTTGCCAAGTATTTCTTAAGCAGCTCGTTTTCTTCAGGTAATTTTGCAGGACTACAATCCATATGTTTCTTAATAACTTCATAAGCCTCTACCTGATTCTCTTGCTGTGCCCAATCTAATGCAGATTTTCCATCATGATCCCGTGCAGAACAATCCACACCAAATGATAGAAGCATACAGACATCCCCAAGCTGACCCTTCCTGGCAAAAACCATCAAAGGTGTCACACCAGTCTCTGAATGTTGGTAGTTGAAGATTTCTGGGTTCTGCTCTATAGAAATAAGCTCAATGAGAGGATCAAATTCATCACTGACTAAAGCTATGCTAATTGCTTCATCCATTGAGCTTTTGTAATCATCGGTTAGCACACTGTCAAGTCCCAGACCATTTGTTTCAGGATTAAGATGATTATCACCTACAGATTGCAGAATAGAAAGCACATCCTCCAAATAGAAAGTTTTGACCTGTCAAAAATGTAGTTGTCAACAAAGCTTTCAGCTAACTAAAGATCTACAGACACATAATGCAAATGTAGAGTATTACTAACCGGATAGGTATGGCCTGGGACTTGGATAACCGGGCATCCGTTGAAATATTGTGAAAACCGCTCAGCATCAATCGTTGCACTCATGAGCACCTGTTAATTGCATCAGTGAATTCTTGCGACCGAGGAAACATGCCCGGACAAAATTTAGTATTTGAGATATGGCAATGGTGAGTTGGATTTTCTAAAATCTAGTCGATACTTGAGTTGTATAAAATGGACCTACTTTATCAACGAGAATAATAAATTACAAAGAAGATAATTCTTACCAAATGAAGATGAGGATACATCGGCAGCAAATCTCTACACATAATTGGTCAGGAAATATTATTAGAGGATTACAGTGTGATATTTATGCAACATATGCACAAATTTTGTTACAAAAATACCTCAAGATAGCCAGCATGAAATCGGAAAACCTATCCCTTTCATGGATTTCATCCTGGAGAATCAAAGAGAGTATTAATTCAAATGCAATATAGAACAACACAAAGCCCAATATATACATCTAAAATGATTCTAGTGAAGTATTAATCTAATGAAATGGCTAAGTGCAATATGTGCACAAGCTGCAGTTCTGCAACAATGTTGCAGGTTCACTATGAACGATAGAAAGTTCGTACAAATTCATATATTAGGAAAAGACAAACACTGACCAAATTATATCTGAAGCTCACAAACAATCTGTTTCATGGTTAATTTGCGAAGAACTTGCCTTGGACTAACAAGGAGGCCCCATGGAGATATTCCTTTCTTGATAATACCAAAATATATAATAATATGTGGTACATGTGGAAGGGTGTAACGGGAGTACTAGTAAACAGGTAAATGTTTTGGAAATAGCAAAATCTTTGGTGAAAAGCGAGTTTTTTGCCACTGCTGTTCCCCACATGATATCATCATCATCGACAACAACAACGTCTTATACCCTAGAAAATACCTTGGTAAGATGTACAGCTTTACCGCTATACTCACTCCGTTCACAAATATAAGATGTTTTGGATATTTCAATATGGACAACATACGGACTAAATGAGTGAACAAACACATTAAAATGCGTCTATATACATCCAAATCAGAAAAAAGGTGGAACATCTTATACTCCCTACGTCCGGAATTACTTGTAGCTCAAACGGATGTATCTAACACTATTTTAGAGCTAGATACACCCGTTTGAGCGACAAGTAATTCCGGACGGAGGGAGTATTTGTGAACAGAGGGAGTATTTACTAACATCAAACCTTTCCTTGCAGCATAACATAACAAGAACATGTCACACCTCAAAACACAATTGTGTAACCAAGATATTTGAAAGTTTAAGAACAAAATATTATTACCACAATAATGTGCGTTATCCCCATAATTACATCATCAGCCGCGCGTTGCCTCTTTGAAATGTTAGTTACTCTGCCTATCAACACCCTCAAGAGAACACCATTTGTGCAGAACATGATTGACGAATTCTTCCCTCCCTTCGACTCCAAGCGTATCTATAATCAAAACACACAATAGAATAAGCCCAAAAAGGGGCCCATATCAACATATATTGCATTTTATTAAAAAGCAAAAAATGGATGAGATATATATACATTAAAGAGAAGATTTAAAAATTCCCAAGAAAATAACTACTTGAACGAAAAGAAAATGATGTTCACAAAAGCCCCATTGTTTGGTAAAAAATAGAACGACCTGGACTTATTTGTGGGGTGAAGTTCTCCAACTTCAGCGGTTTAGCCATCAAATGGTCCAACAAAAAATACATCTGATGACCACAAGGCACAAGGGTAAACTTATCTAAATTCATATTTAAAAGGACTTCCACATTATCAAAAATATCATAATAGTATAGTTGTATTTGCACTGCAATGTAAATTAACTAGCTGAATGCCCATGCGTTGCCACGGAACAACAACCTAAGACATACCATATGCATTGAGCATGGGAACCTAACAAAGGAGCGAACGGCGGAGAATGGATTGTACACATACTTAAGCAATTCAATCTGACAGCGATTAATCCATCAATATAGCTTTAGTGTCACTGTTGTTGTATGAGCCGCACAGTGCTCAGCCTGCGTGGGTTTACCTCTAAAACACAATCACGTATTGCGCAATACTGGGCTTGAGCTTGGCAACCTCTCTTGCTGAGTTCACAAAAAAAATCATCCAACGATTACGCTACACACCTATCTCGCCAAGTCACTCTGTTCTATACACACCCTCCCCACATCACTTCTTGCCTTGAAAAATAATAATTGGTTTGGCCGATGCCATCACTCATTTTCATCGGGGCTGAAGTAATAGGGAAGCCCCGTGGCAGTTGCTTCAGGAGTGGTAGCGGAGAAAATGTGGGAGTTGGATGGATTGTGGGGGCACAGCAAGGAGATGACGGCGACGCAACGCGTGGTGGCCAAGAGGAAGCCGTTGAGGAAGGCGGCTGCGTGGGCGACCACAAGGGACGTGCAAGCGGGATGGTACGTAGGAGCTCCGAGCGAGCATGTTGAATTGAAGTAGGTGTTGGCCATGTGGTCGCCGCCGGCGGACAACATAAACACGCCCTTGGCTAGGATCATGGAGAGCATGACGTCACCCGGCAACCGGAGGCAAGCTAGGCCATTAGAGGGTCATAGCCAGTCCCAAACGTCAGCCTCACCTGCTCTATCATGCCATCGACCTCCACCGGCACTGCCACCACTGCCTCTGCCTCTGCCTCCGCGGGAGCGTCCACAACAGGCGAAGCAGATGACGGCGGGGGTGGTCATGGTTCGTCAGGTATGGTCAGGTGGGGTGCGTCCAGACCGGCAATTGGCGGGGCTGTGCACTTGCACCGATGCGTCTGTTGCGGTGGTAATTGGATCGGGTGATGTGCGGGCTACAATGCGCGGCAGAGATCGGACCATGCACTGTTTTTTTCCTTCCAAAATCGTGCGCTGGTTTTTCGGTGAGGGAAAAAACGGTGTAACATGAGTTGGTGGGGGTGGGGGGAATGAACGAAGCCAAAATCCACGACCTACAAACACCAACTCCCCTTTAATAGTAGATATGATCAAGTTTAGTCTCAGGGACAATCCGAAAACAAACTGGGAGTGCTTTGAAATGGCTACAGTTTAGCAAATTCAATCGACAAATGGACTAAAGTGAAATTCTGAAAATTTAATATACCTTGTACCCAACTGTGTCACCAACAGTCTCTCCTCTTTCAACAGAGATTCGTTCGGCAACTGTATAAGACACAGAACAGAGCATAAAGGGCCAAAGATTTAGAAGCAATGGCATATGACATAACTAATAGTAAGAACAGGAAATGATCAATGGCTTATGACATAACTAATAGTAAAATTACCTGACATAGCTGATATCCGCCGAGGTTGAGTACAAATGATCTTACATGATTCACCCTTGCCCCACACATGATCTAAGATATATTGTGGAACCTAAGTAAGAACGGAAAGATAAATGAGATGGAAAAAGAAGGAAAAACACTAGCACAAATCACAATCAAGATTTGTTCTCAACGATTCGTATCCACGAAAACAAATTTGACCTTAACCAGTCTTTTAGTATGGAGATGTTATCATATGAATATGAACCAAGTCAAACCCAGGAACATGTGAAGCAAGTTTCAATAGACAAAATACATTATCTACAACTAAAGACTGCACTGTAATACATTACGGACATGGATTAGAAGAGACTGTTTTGTAAAGATCATAGGAAATATAATGCATCCTTTGAGTGGCATAAGACCACTCAATTCTACATAGAGAACTGCAGATACCTAAACTATGAGATATTTGCACAAGCACAAAGAGTGCATATTGTTGGGACGAGCATAGAACAAGATTGAATTGAAAGAAAATAGGGAATGGACTAGACCAACAAACCAACAATAATAAGTAGAATTTCCTAATTAAATGCACGAAAGAATCAGAACAACTTAGACCTGGGTAGTTTTACCGCAGCCTGTTTCTCCAGAAATAAGAACCACCTGATAGGAAATACAAGAGGATCAAATTGCATCACCAGATGCCAGGGGAATGTCCATTTAGCAAAGTATAGTAATGAATCGATCAAATTCAATAAATAGACAGGAAAATGATGGAATAAATATCCACTACTTTTTGTGGAAGTTGTTATTACTATATAATAAAAGAAGCTGTGGTACAAGACACTGGCAGATTCTCGGCAATTCTGGAGTAAAAATATGTAAATTCTAGACTATCTTGATATTAAACCTGCCGCCGATGAGAAAAGACATAACCAGCAACCAACTTGATCCAAGCATCACACTGAAGCTAGTTTGGAGCAACCTCATTTCCAAGTTGAATTATCTCTTTCGACAGTTTTGCAGTCTTGCATATTTAAGTATGATAAAGCTTTGGCACAAAGAACAATACCTGGTGATTTTCTAGGGTAGAAGAAATGTGATCTTTGAAGGATGCAATAGGAAGTTTGGATCTGCCTTCACCGATCTGTATACACGTGTGCAACTTTCAGCACCAACTTAAAAATACCACATATGCCAGGTAAAAGGGAAGAATTCTGGGACTGGCAAAATTAATGGTGAAAAAAGGAACATATCAAGCCAGAATATACAACCTTCCTCAACTGTCTAGTATCATTTAATTTAGACGTAAGCATCTTGACCTTCTTTGCTATATCATGTTTCTGCATAGCTGGCCTGGAAAAGGCCGTATCTGTCTTCCATTGAATTTTAGCAGCCTTATCGCCAGGATTCTTGACAGCGTCACCATTCAATTCAGCATCATCAGGAGGATAGTGTGTAAACAGATCTAGCAAAATCTGTCTTGCTTCTTCGGAAAATCCAAGTTTGCTAGGGCCTTCTTCTTTAACAGCCCCCTGCGTGTTTTTTGTTTTGTAAACAGAAAGGCATCGCCGTTCCCCATACCTATGGTTAATGAATAGATTTCAGAATAAACACCAGATAAGAAGTTGAACTGCAAATGTAGGTCAACATGAAGATTGATGAAGAGAAGATAGATCAAACATAGTTATCGATTAGCACTTCACCAAAAGAAGTCTGCAAAATGCATCCATTATAGTTAGGAACTAACTCACCCTTTACTCTTTGATATCATGCCCATCTTTTTACACATAGCATGGACTGCTGCCCGCTCTTGATTGGTAAGACTAGGTTCGAATGTGTGCACTGCAAATTAAAAATGTGTAGATTTTACTTCTCTGCTCAGAGTATAACACAAAAGAATACCATGCATGCTTCAATAAAGGACAATACAATAAAATAAACAGAAGATACCAGCAGTAGAGGTGGCAAATGATACAACAAGGAGATCCATAGCAGAGAATATGGGGGGGCGTGATAAAACTGAAATTAGGTCCAGAACATGAAAAGAACATCAAAACACATGGTGGTCATAACACCCATAGACCACTAAACTTGGCATGGACACCTTGGTGCAGCAATAATGTAGCGAGCAACGGCTCTACAGATGATTAAAAGAATATCCTGAAGACCACGTAAGCTTCTGCAACTACCTTATGAAAGCATAACCATGACTTGTATATTTACAACCAACTAATGTAAGAACCTGTCACCCAGTTAGGCAATTTTATGTTACCAGTCAAGTGGGCATACAGTTCTTCAACAATAATCTGGAATGTTTCTCAAAAGAGAAGAAAAATGGGATACTGCAAATCAACCAGAAAACACTACCAGGTTCCTTTTTTAGTCGAATGATGTCATCGCATGACCTATGGAAGGCTATTTGGTAGAAAATAGACTAACTTATCCAGAAGGAAACTGTAAAACTGGTATTGTTACAAATAGCACATATGGTGGCGAGAAAGAAAACCGATTGAGCATTCACCTTCCTTATGACCGATTAACCACACTCAGGATAGGCATTGTCGCAGCATTAAACTCTAGATGATAAAAGTTTATCATACTTGTAACCACACTGGGGACCAGCAGTGCAGCTAGAAACACTGGTTACATTGGTCATCAAAAAGTATACCACAAAGCTAGCAAAATAAGTCGAAGCAACTGGTGCGCAACAAAGAAGGACGAGTACCCAAAATAACGGCTGCGGAATTAGATTGGCGATACTATGATAAGATGAGCAGCCCTCAATCCTAAGCTCGAAGGCTTGAAACCCTAGCTCCCACTGCCCACGGAGCGTGCCGTATCCGCAGCACAACGGAATCGCGCCAAAAACAACGAGAGAGCACGCTAGGCGCCTACGGAAACGGGAACACCCAATGTGATGGGAAGGCGAATGGCGCGAACCTTGGGCGTCGGAGGCGCGGAAGTCCTCGAGCACCGTGGTGATGCGCACCGTCGTCTCCTCGCTCATGGCGGCCAGGGCGGCCTTCGTGAGGGCGGCGGCGTTCGTCTTGGCCCCCTTGGGCCCCTTTCGCCCCATCCCGTCGTCGCGGAGCGGGGGCGGGGGCGGCGCGGCGGCGGCTGCGTTCGGGGCGGCGCGGCGGCCGGTTCGGGTCCCGCTCTGGAGGCTTCCCGCTGCGGTCGCTTTGCCCTTTGTGTGCTGATGCGGTGGACCGGGTGGAAACCTTCTAGGGCAACGTGGTGGCGGTGCGATCTGTGGGAGGAGCGGGCGGTGGTGCAGGGAGAGGTTTGGATGGACCGATATGCGGGCCATGCTTGTCGGTGAGAACCGGGCCGCGGTGGGTAGAGGTGTGAGGCGGGCCACGTGCCGGGTTGTTCAAAGGCTTTCAAGCAGCCATTGCTGCCAGGCCCCAACTGTGCTACGTTTTCATGGAAGCGGCGGAGATCTTTACAAAAAACTGCGTTGTCTCAAAAAAAAAAAAAATCAACTGCGAGAACAACATGAGAATATTCGCATGAACCTGTGCCGTGTGACCGACGAGTGAGTTGAACTTCCTCCGTTCGGTTTATATAATGAAATCCCCCTCCAATTTTAAGTCAATTTCAATCTAAAAATTGACTAATAAATTATGTGCTACTCCCTTTGTTTCAAAATTCAAGTTTGACCGAGTCTATGACAAAATTTATCAACATCTATAAACCGATTACTTCATTAGATTAGATTCATTATGAAATGAATTTTCATATTATAATATTTGATATTGCATATCTTGATGCGGATTTTTCTATATATTTGATCATCAACTTTAAAAGTTTGACTTAGAGATATCCTAGAATTTCAATTATTTTGGAAATAAATGGGTATATGCCACCAATGGTATAATTGTTGTGGCATATAACTCACATTTTGTTGGCAAAATATTATCAATTTTAGGCTCAAATTCCGAGAGGGCTAACAAATTTGGACGGAGGAAGTAAGAGCAACTCTAGCAGACCCCGCATTTTGCCGAACTGTAAACTGTGTTTGCAGGTCGCACGGGGGCGCTTATGCAGGCTGAAAAATGCGGCGGCAGAACAGAAATCGCAAACAAACCCGTAATATTTTAAAAAAAGTTGTTTCGCGCGAGAAATTTAAGCAGCAGCTCGCCGGAGCTCACTCTGCATAAATGGTTCTTCTTGGCATAAGTTCATACACTCCACATACATACATATTAAAGGTCAGAGATGCTAGGCAGGGCCTACGCTACTGTACCATTACAACAAAATTGAGCTCACCGGAGCTCCTGCGGTAGCTGCCCACCAGCGGCGATCAGTCGGAGTCGGAGGAGTCGGAGTCGAGGTCGATGTAGAGCTTCGCCTGCTCCGCCTTCATCACGCGCAGGTCAGCCTCGATGCGTGCGCCTGCGATGCCGTGACGCCCGTCTCGAAGAAGAGCCGCTCGTACTCGAGCTCGCGCCGGGTGCGCTCTTCCATCTCCTCCTACTCCCTCGCCGACCGCTCGAGGACGACGCGCTCGAGGAGCTCCTCCTGCCCCGGGGGAGGTAGTCCTCGGGCCCGATGACGCCTCGGCGCGGCGGCGCATCGGGCACGGCCTCCTCCGGCTCCCTCTTAGCCGCCTCCTCCGGCTCCTTCTTCACCGGAACGAGCCGCGAGCTCGATGCGCCCGCGGATGAGCACCCTGCGGACCAGTTGCCGGATGAGCTCCCCGCGGACCAGTTGCCAGAGGAGGCGTGGCGGCGACGGGCGAGCTCGAGATCGAAGTCCCCGAGCTCACGGCGGTCGAAGGCCAGCGGCGGCCGGGTACCGCGGTTGAGCCACCGACGCGCCCCCCGCTTGCGCGCGCCGTCAGATCTGCCGCGGCGGCGGCGCTCCGCCTCATCCCCGAGTTGTCCATGGCGGTCGAAGGCTCGCCGGCGGCGACAAATCAAGCGGCGCGGTGGGGAATTGGGGGCAAACGTGGCTGCAGGGGATAGGTTTCGACCCGCATTTGCCCCGCAAACCCGCAGTTATACTGGTTCGGGGGTAGCGTTTGCGGGCTGCGGCAAAAATGTTTACGGGCCGGACACCGATGCGGGCTCTGGTCTGACCAGAATAATGGGTCGAGCCCGTATAATCGCCGGAATTATGCGGGTTCACGCCGGATGCGGGATCTGCTAGAGTTGCTCTAAGAGATGAACAATGCAACAATACAGTGTGAGTTGATGCGACCATTACAGTGGACATCACCCGTGGCCGGTGACGAACCCTCTCCATCAAGGCACATACCAATAACGAGGACGTAATCGGCTTCGGCCCATTGTCGCCATTTGGACTTACGGGTTCCTTTTTGTCTCGGAGTCGATGTGTAAAGAAGGTTGGAATTTTCCCACCAAAAAAATAGGTTTGCAATTCGTACTTCTTTTTTTTTTTTTTGCAGAAGCTAGAAGTGGTAGTAACTCCATAAATATCCAATAACTATTCTATAATTGATGATCCAAATTTACCATTTTAGTGAAGGAGTGAAGATCCAGGAATTTCTTTTCATTTTATATCACCGATTGTGTAAAAATGGTTTAAGTGCATTTTATCACCTAGCTTCATCTCTATTCCAAATGAGAAAATGCACTACGAATAACTTCACGGTTTATCAATCAACAATCAAACATTTTCTATCACGCACCACACATTTGCGAATATATTTTTGAATTTCATAGTTTAACGCAGACGTCAATATGCTGTCATCAAACATACATGAAGAAACTACTGCACGCCGACCATGGAATGCCTACAAGTCCTCCACAAAACCATCTTTGAGTTGCTCATTGGAAGCAAGGTCTTCGATCTCTTGGCGCACTTGAACAAATCTTGCGGTCCAATCTCCATTCCTACAAACCGTCCTCCTTCCCATGCCCTCACACCCATGGACCACCGCTTGACCAAGCTTGTCCTCAGTGATCATGTTGTGCATGGTCGCACGTCTGCCATGCAGAATAGCAAACTGGTCTTTGCGACACCCCAAATGCACACCCCACATCTTTCTTATTACCTCACAAAATGACCTCTCTTTGTTACCTTGAGGGTGCAATATTGCCTTAAAACATGTGGCTCGTGCTGATCCCCCCTCCCCCATCTACTGGATAATATCCCATGTTGTAGTTGCAATAATTGGCTTCAAACTCTGCTAATGGTGGCTCTCCAAGGGCTAACCTCGAGAAGAGAGGTGGTTGATGCATCGTATTAATGTCTTTGCAAGAATCGCACATGCTAATCCAATGTTTTTATCATCATTGGCCTCAAGGATAATGGTAGGATCATGGACATGCCCGTTGAATTGCCCATGACAAGCCAAAGAACATAGTTGGAAGCATGAACAAGCAAACGGACATTTGGTCTAACATGTATAGTGCAAAAAAATTATCTTTGATCGATCTTGGACGTCTCTGCACTGCCTCGTGCGTGGTTGCGACGACGACCCTGCCAGGAGGCGGCCGTGCAGGAGGCAGTGAGGCTCCGATAGATAGATAGGGTTGGTACGGACGACGATGTCAAATTCGTGCGCCCGGCGACAAGGGAGCTCGATGGGTGAATGTAACACCCCGGATGTAACTTTCCATATTTGTAACTCCAACTCTTGCCATTTTCGGCTATGTGCTATGATATTTCTTCCGTGGTTGGGTTTTGTCTCTCGTTTTGCATTTTGCTCATGTCATGCATTTCATATCATGTCTTCATGTGCATCTCATTTGCATACGTGTTCGTCTCATGCATTCGAGCATTTTCCCCGTTGTCCGTTTTGCAATCCGACACTCCCACCTCCTCCGGCGCATCCCTCTTGTTTCTTTTCGTGAGCGGGTGTTGAACGTTCTCGGAATGGACCGAGGCTTGTCAAGTGGCCTTGGTATACCACCCGTAGACCACCATTCAAGTTTCGTTTCATTTGGAGGTCGTTTGGTGCTCCAACGGTTAACCGGGTAACCGCAAAGTCCTTTTGTGTGTTGCAGCAAAACCCCCTTTCAAACAGCCCAAAACCTATCTAAGTCACTTTCATGCTCTAGGTCGTTCGATCACGATCGTGTGGGCGAAAACCGTGCTCCATTTGGAGTCTCCTGACTCCCTCTACCTATAAAACACCTTTCCCCCTCCGAAATTCCGGATCCCCGAAACCCTAGCCCGCTCCTCCGCGCTGCCGGACGTGTCCGCCCGGCGCCGGACAAAAACCCGCCGC
>NC_057802.1:418593757-418629556 GCF_018294505.1 Triticum aestivum | reverse complement strand
GCTGCCCGGCTCCTCCTCCTCCCTCTTCCTCCGGCCGAGCTCCGGCGAGCTCGAGCTCGGATCCGGCCAGATC
Organism: Triticum aestivum; assembly: GCF_018294505.1. Lineage (NCBI taxonomy): Eukaryota > Viridiplantae > Streptophyta > Magnoliopsida > Poales > Poaceae > Triticum > Triticum aestivum. Next base: position 418,629,483 of record NC_057802.1, on the reverse strand, counting down.
CAATCGCCCTAAGGTTGACTTTCCCCTCCCGCGAAATTTCTCTAAGTTTTTACATTACATGCTCATGTTCATCGCATCATAACTCTCTGCATATAGCTTCGTTTCGCGCGTGTAATATATCAAAATGTTCGTCTCAAGATGCTCTTCATTTTGTTACATTTAACCATGTTCATTTGAGTCCATCTTGATGCCCAAATCCATGGTGCAAGAGTGCTAGTTACTGTTAATTGCTGTTATTTATCAGAACTTGAGGATTTGTTATTTTTGTTGCTGTTGATGTGTGCATCTTATGGGCATGAGCTCTACATATGTTTTGATGTATGCCATGCCATCTTTACAGAGATTTATGCCATGTATTTTTGTGATCTCTGTGGTGACTAGCACAAGCATGCAAACTAGGCTCCGTAATGTTTCTGATTTCAGGGACTTAGTAATTTTACCAAGTCTGTGACTGCTATTATTTTATTGCTATGTATCCATGTGTCTACAGAGAGATCCATGCTTATTTTGGTGATATTCAGTAAGGATGTTTTGTAGATATTGTTGTAATTGATCCATTCATGCCCTTGTTTGCAATTATGGAGTGCCATAGCATGACTCAATCTTGCTCTACTTATGCTATAAAATATTTCTGGCAGATTGTTAACATGATATCCAATTTTGCCAAGCTTGTTGTAGTTGATCCTTTCATGCTATGTACTTGCTCTTGCCATGGATATCTTCATAAACATGCCATCTTGCTGTGGGGATGCTTATTTTGTTATGCGTTGCTTTGTGATGAGTGCATCAAGCTCACAAAGATGCCCTCATAATGTCTGTTTCTGCCATGCTCTGTTTTCTGCTGAGTCTGAAACCTGATAACGGAACTTGCTATGTTTACATGGTTGCCATCATATCTTCTGGTCCTTTTTGTCTTATGGTCAGTAAGGGACTTTTTTCATATGCATTTAGTAGAATACTTTCATTCCTTGTTTTGCCATGTTAAGTTCCTGTAGAACATTGCTACCTGATGCTGTTTCAGGCATGTCCAGTAATTTCACTAAGTCTGTGAACCTGATATCTTTTGCACTTTTGCCATGCTTGTTTGAGCCTGTTATGTTGTGATCTAGCCATAGCTCAGTGTTCATCTTTTGTCAAGCATCTCCTGTAGATTACTGTCATATGCTTTGTTGCCAAGTTGGAGTGCTGTAGCATAGTTACTTGTTGCATTCTAAGTGCTATCATGCTGTTAATCGCAGATTCGTGTCATTCTTGTTTTGCTTGCCATTTGCAAACCGTGCATCCGTTTCCGGTGATCTTTATATCGATTTCGACCGAAATCATCTCATCTTTCCAGTGGCATGCTTGGTTTGCCAAGTTACTATCTTTTTCATCATTTTTCTTCTGGAGCACGCATATGCATCGCATACCACATCTCGCATATCATACATGTTTTGCATCATGTGCTTGTGCATTTCCCGTGATTGATTGTGGTTCCGTTGCTTGTGTTCTTGTTTTGGGTAGAGCCGGGAGACGAGTTTGTGAACGAGGAACCTGTTGAGTACGCTTACGAGGGTCAAGCTTTCGACAACTCTGAGAACCTTGCAGGCAAGATGACCATACCCTCGAAATCACTTCTATCTTTGCTTTGCTAGTTGTTCGTTCTATTGCCATGCTGCGCTACCTACCACTTGCTATATTATGCTTCCATATTGCCATGTCAAGCCTCTAACCATCCTTTCCTAGCAAACCGTTGTTTGGCTAAGTTACCGCTTTTGCTCAGCCCTTCTTATAGCGTTGTTAGTTGCAGGTGAAGTTGAAGTTGGTTCCATGTTGGAACATGGATATTTTGGAATATCACAATATCTCTTATTTAATTAATGCATCTATATATTTAGTAAAGGGTGGAAGGCTCGGCCTTATGCCTGGTGTTTTGTTCCACTCTTGCCGCCCTAGTTTCCGTCATACCGGTATTATGTTCCTTGAGTTTGCGTTCCTTACGCGGTTGGGTGATTTATGGGACCCCCTTGACAGTTCGCCTTGAATAAAACTCCTCGAGCAAGGCCCAGCCTTGGTTTTACCATTTGCCACCTAAGCCTTTTCCCCCGGGTTTTCGCGAGCCCGAGGGTCATCTTTATTTTAACCCCCTCGGGCCAGTGCTCCTTCGAGTGTTGGTCCAAACCGAGCAGCCTGCGGGGCCACCACGGGGAAACTCGAGGTCTGGTTTTACTCGTAGCTTGACTTATCCGGTGTGCCCTGAGAACGAGATATGTACAGCTCCTATCAGGATTTGTCGGCACATTCGGGCGGCTTTGCTGGTCTTGTTTTACCATTGTCGAAATGTCTTGTAAACCGGGATTCCGAGACTGATCGGGTCTTCCTGGGAGAAGGTTTATCCTTCGTTGACCGTGAGAGCTTATGATGGGCTAAGTTGGGACACCCCTGCAGGGTATTATCTTTCGAAAGCCGTGCCCGCGGTTATGAGGCAGATGGGAATTTGTTAATGTCCGGTTGTAGAGAACTTGTCACTTGACTTAATTAAAATACATCAACTGTCGTGGAATTGTCACGGCAGATGTCCTCGAGCTTGGACTTAGTCGTGGAGCCATCGCAACTAGGAAGCTTGAAGGGGTTAATGTGGGACAAGGAACACGAGGGTTTATACTGGTTCGGCCCTTACGGTGAAGGTAAAAGCCTACGTCCAGTTGAGATGGTATTGATTAGGGTTACGATCACCAGGGAGCTAAAACTGCTATGCCCGGCTCTCGATGAGATTGTTGTCGTCCCCAAACCGCTGTCGGGTCGTCCCTTTATATAGGGAGGCTGACACCCAGCAGCCCTCAGAGCCCCGGCCGGCTCATAAGAGCGTCCGGCTCGGACTCTCAATCATACTTGCCTTGCACTACAAGTTCTACCATAATAACGATTGTAACTACGGGCCCTAAGCCATATCCGGGTCTTAAGCCCATCTCTGGCCCACCGTCTTCAAGCTTGGCTCCGGGCTTCTGGTAATGACCATTGGAGTAACCCGGCCCCTCCTGGCGGGTGACTCTAAGGTCTATATCCTCAACATTAGGCCCCAGATTTATTTGAGCCGGCTCATGTCAATCTTCAACTCCGCCGTCAGAAAAAATCTCCGGCTTACCATTCATGTGAAGGCCATAACCCGGCGTGACGTCATCCTCTGGTCTCCGGATAATCCGCCGTGACGTCATCTTCCATTAAGCCCGTTTTTTACTCCACCAGATCCGCAACAGATCTTTGCTTTTATTGTCATCCCGAAAATCGAGGCGCCGTGGGGGGGAGATAACCACGCCGTGGTCTCCTTGAATCTCGCGCCCACTTATGACCTTGCCTTATAAATAGGCCGGCCCGACGGGCTTCTCTGCCACTCTTCTTCCTCCTCGCGCCGCTGCCTCTCTCCCTGAGCTCGCACTTCGCCGTCGTCGTCTTGCCTCCGGTCTTCGTCAACTTTGGCCGCTGCATCACCCTGACTCGGACCAGATAAACGGCGGCGACTCCCGCACTTCTTCAGCTCCGGTAAGTTCTCACTACCCCGTAGAGTAGATCTGCAGTAGGGTTCATCCACGTTCTTCGTGTTCGTCACCATTGCCCGCAAGTTCGGTAGTTCTCCTAGTTACTGCTCCTGCTTGATCTTAGGCCTGCATAGAACTAGTGCGGTAGTTGTTTTAAGATCCATTTCACACGCAAGTAGCCTTCCTTGTACTGCATAAGAACCTTGTTCGAACCCAAGAACTCCCTCACTTCGGTTTCTAGGTCTAGAAATTTTTTCCTTTGCCCAACCATTTTGATCCAAAAAAGTTACTGCAATATGTGAAACCTGTTTTACCACACTTAGTAAAAACTGCAACCATTGAACCTTGGCGGCTTACAATTTCGATTTAAAGAAACCACGCGCCGTAGAATCCTCCGGCTTTAAAGAAAACCATGCTTCGTAGAATCCTCCGGCTTAACTGTGGTAAGGCCGTAGATAACCAACTTACTCTGAATGCCCCTGTGGCTTGAATAACCCACTGTACCAGAGTATATATCATTAGTCCCCTTCGTAAGCCGCCACCTTAGTTGTGAATTGTAGATCTCCGGCTTAAAATTAACCCGGACATTTTTCCTTTTTGTCATAGATTGCCAACTTTCACCATGCCTCCTAAGGCTCCCATCACTTGCAACTGGATGAGGTCCAACGTCACCAACGAGACCCTAGCCAATTTTGTTAAGTCCGGATATCTGCCTAAGAAAGAAGTCATGTCCTACCGTGCCCCTGACCCGTCAGAAGAGAGACCACAACCAAAGGATGGGGAGGTAGTGATTTTCGCGGATCACATGAGCCGGGGCTTCGCACCGCCCGGCTCAAAGTTTTTTAGGGACGTGCTCAACTTCTTCGACTTGCGGCCTCAAGATATAGGCCCCAACTCAGTGTCCAACATCTGCAATTTCCAAGTCTTCTACGAAGTTTATCTTGGAGAAGAGCCTAGTCTGCTGCTCTTCAGAGAGCTTTTTTACTTAAACCGCCAGAATGAGTGCGCCAACGGACCAAGTCTGGAGTTAGGTGGCATTTCCATCCAGCGGCGTAGGGATTGTCTTTTCCCTTACGCAGAGCCATCGAGCCACCCCAAGGACTGGAACATGACTTGGTTCTACTGCCAAGATACGTCCCCGGCTGATGAAAGCCCGTTGCCGGGCTTTCGCCCAACACGTCTGGAGCCGACTCACCCACTGTCGGACAAGCTGACTCAAGCGGAGCGCCAACCTCTGCTTCCTACTATCAACAAAATCAAGGCCCTCCTGGGCAACGGTCTGAACGGAATTGACCTGGTCCGGGTCTGGATCTCCTGGCGGGTGATCCCATTGAGCCGCCGCCCCGGCTTAATGTGTGAGTACACAGGGCGAAAGGATGACCCTCAGAGGCACAGCCGCAATGATCTTCCAGAAGACGTTGCAGAGGAGGAGACCAAGGCTCTTTTAAACGAGAGCCTGGCAGACTGCGGAAGGACCGGGTTAGCCCCCTTCTGCAAGACCAATCCAGCCCCAGCGGTAAGCCGCTGACTTTAACCTTTTATCTTCGTCTGCATATAACCTTCATCTGAACCATTTTAAGAATTCGTCATTGTATTTTTCAGGCTGATGATAAGTTCTGGCGGGTCAAATATGACCATGAGGCGGCCAAGAAAGCCAGGAAGGCGAAGAAAGCCGCCAAAAAAGCCGCCCCTCGCAAAAAAGGAAGCAGGCCTACTGCTTCGGAGCTGATGCAATTAAGCGACATCTCCGAGTCAGAGGTAACTCCTGAGCATTTAAGTCCTTATTATATTCACTGTTTGTTGCTGTCCGCCTTATCAATACTTGCTCATTGACAGGATGACACCGGCGCAAGTAACCCGGTGGTTGAAGAGGTAATGTCGCTTTCCTCCAACTCGGAGCCCTTGCCACAGCTGAAAGTCCGAAGGGTAACCCGGAAAGTAAGCTTTTCACATCCTTTAGCTTACCAAGACCCTCAATTTATTTTGAAGCGACAGGTTCATGAAAGCCGGCGTCACACCCGGACCAACAAGGACACCGATCTCTCCGCCGGGCTACCCGACGCAACAAGGAAGCGTCGAACTGAGGTTTTTTCTCACTTGTACCCTTTTCATCCGTTGGCGGGTGTTATCCGTCAGCCACTCAATTCTTCTGACTCCAATTATCAGGAGACCTCCCCTTCTTCGGGCGACTCTATGCAGTCGAGTCTTCCGGCTTTCAAGACCGCGCCCGGGTAATGACAACCATCTTACATTATATTTGTCTGTACTTACTCTTTGTGTGCTTAACACTTCTGTCCTTTCAGTGCTCAGGTAAAACTCACCAAAAGAGCAAAGAAGACCAGATCAGCCGGAGTGCCGGATTTGCCTGAACCGGAGGTGACGGCTCAAGAACCGCCAGCTGCCTCCGCCCCCGAAGCCACCACTCCAATGGACACGACACCTGAAGCCGCTGCCCCAACTACCAAGGCAACAACCGAAGCATCGGTTAACCCGGAGGCCTCCGGCTCAGCTCCACCAGCAGACGACCCGGACGTGGTAATCACCCGGACGGAGTTTGTTGAGCCGGGGAGACCGACCGTGTTGGCCAAGTGCTCCGCTAAAGGGGAGCTGCTGCAGCCCCACCGGGCGAATCTGGACCTCTCCAACTACAGCAACCTGAGCATTGGAGAGCTCGTCTCTGGCTACATCAGCCAAGTACACAAGAGCCGGGACGCCGAGGTCGCCATGGTAAACCAGATCCAGCAAAAATCTGAGGTATCCTTCTGTTATCTTGTTACTTACTACTTAGTTATCTTTGCCATGCTAGCCCCCAAGTCGACGACTTATGATTTGAATATGTTGTAGACTTAGGTTCCGGCTTACTCAATTGAGCCGGCTGTATGTAGATAGAGACGTTCAATATGCATTAGCCCCAAGTGCCAAGTATCTTTGCTTGGAAAGTGCTTGGGACTTATATAGTAACTGCTCATGTCATAACCCGGAAATTTATACAGGCTGTTGGCAAGAAACTAGAGTCGGACCTTGCGGATCTCAAGAGCCGGCTGAAGACGCAGGAGATGGAGACCCGGAAGGCAAACGCCAAGTTTGTCTCCAGCATCGCCGCTCAAGAGAAGCTGAAGACAGAATTTGATGCTGAGCGGAAGGCCTGGGCTGAAGAGAAGGCCGCACTGGTGACCCGGGCAGAACAGGCGGAGAAGACTCTCTCTGAGAAGACCGCCGAGCTCTCCGGCCTAAAGCGCCAGGTTTCCCAAATGGTGGCCGCCATCTTCGGTAAGCCGCCTCACCGGCTTTCATCAATGTTAAAATGTTTATATCTCATGATTCATCCTTGTCGCCGACTTACTTGATTCTGTTAAACAGGTCCCAGAAGTGCCAACCTCAACCAGAGCGTGGTCACCAAGCTAAGGCCGTGTATACCCTGGTGGAGCAGCTCTACACCGGGTCACAGCGTGCCTTAGCTGTGGTGGCCCTCTCCAACGAGGTGCCGACTCACCTGGCAGAAGTCCTGCGCCGGCTCGCCGTTCTGCCTCAGCGGATCCAAGAGCTGCGACGGGCTTCTGCGAGAGCCGGAGCGATCGCCGCGCTGAGCCGGGCCAAGGCATTCCTGCCGGAGTTAGACCCGGCGGACATCGCCCTTGGCTATCCAAGCCTGAAGGAAGACGGCTCAGCTTTCGATCAGAAGGACTTCGCGGCGTGCGTGAAGGCTGTACGCCCGGTGGCCACCCTCATCGGGAACGACACAGATCTGACCAAGTACCAGCCGGGTTATGACGCGGAGAATCAGAGGATTCCAACCCCTCGCTATGAAGCCCTCAACCTGATCCCGCCGGCTCGTCAGCACACCTTCGCCCCGGAGATTGACCCGGCCGGGTTAATTGACGAGGAAGCCCAATTCGAGGCTCTCCGCGGCATCGACTGGAAGTCATCAACCTTCCAGGTCTTGGGATCAGCCGGAGGAGAGGACAGGAACGAGCCGGAGACTTCCACTCAGCGGGCATCGTAACTCGGCTGGCGGTTTACCAAACAATGCTCCACCCTTTTTAGACTTGATGAGTTTTGTAATAGAGTAGGTGCAACAGTCTATCTCTGCCGTGCCATCGTGCACGTATTGAATGCCAAGGTCTTTTGAAATTGTCTCTTTGATGTTTCTCCGGGTCATAATAATCCCTTTGTTTTTCTCAACCTGAAAGAGGTGCCTTTAAGTATCCTGCACAGAAAGGCAAATCACAAGTCTCGAAGCGGCTTACTGCCCTGAGAATCAGGTGTTTTGGATAGATAACCCGGAATATGAATCAAAAAAGACTGGTCCTCAATTATATCCTTAACACAGCCGTAATAACACCCTTAGCGGCCTGTAAACATACTTCCGGTTTAGATAACCCGGGTAACCAGGTTGGTATCTTAACTCCGAGTTACCTATCTTTATGACACCCATGGTGTTCAACTAACACTGTAAACCAAAGTTAAGCCGGCCAAGCGAGACCCGGCCGTACACACCTGGACATCATCAGAGTAAACTTGTGATAGAACATAGGAACTTAGGGGCTTCCAGTTTGAATACGACCAGAAACCCGGCCCAAAGGGGTTAGGCTAAGATTCGGATACGATCACATAGCCCCCAGTGGGTGTGGCGATGCCAATCAAGAGGGTACCGACAGCTATGTTCTCTTTGGTTCGAATACGACCCATGTTTGAACAGGAAGCCCCCAAGTGATTTCAAGAATTGTTTAACGACGCTGATTCGAATACGATCCACGTCGGTTCTCAGAGGGGTTAAACTATGATTCAAATATGACCAAAGGTAATTTCCCAATGAGCTCGGCACTTTGCCAATCAAATGGGTATCGACAGCTATGTTCTCTTTGGTTCGAATACGACCCATGTTTGAACAGGACGCCCCCAAGTGACTTTACTGCTTACGGCTAAATTTTCGAAGACAATCATAAGCCGGATCCTCCTTTAGATCATCATGTAATCTTGCAATAAGAACAACACGTGTATATTTGGAGGAGAAAAAAGGACAGAGGTCCTGCTTTATTGCTTATCATAATATATACATGGCTAAGAGAAGAATGTACACCACGAGAGCCGGTGGCTCAAGTGTAATAAGGCCGAAGCTGAGCTATGTTCCACGGCCGACGGGTCTCCTCCTCCGATTTTCGTGAATCTTTGTGCTCCCGAATGTCAATGAGGTAATAGACCCGTTGTGCAAGTTCTTGCTGACCACAAAGGGCCCTTCCCAAGGCGGGGATAACTTGTGTGCATCTGTTTGATCCTGGATGAGCCGGAGCACAAGGTTTCCTTCCTGGAAGACCCGGGATTTGACCCGGCGGCTATGATAACGGTGCAGGTCTTGTTGGTAAATCGCTGAACGGGCTGCTGCCACATCACGCTGTTCGTCCAACAAGTCAAGAGCATCTTGGCGCGCCTATTCATTATCCGTCTCAACATAAGCCGCCACGCGAGGTGAGTCGTGACGGATGTCACTGGGAGGACTGCTTCTGCTCCATAAACCATGAAGAAAGGCGTGAAGCCTGTAGACCTGTTAGGAGTAGTGTTGATACTCCATAAGACGGAGGGCAACTCCTCCACCCAACAACCCGGCGTCTGTTGCAAAGGGACCAAAAGCCGGGGCTTGATGCCCTTTAGAATCTCCTGGTTAGCTCTCTCAGCTTGACCATTGGATTGAGGATGAGCCACTGAGGAAACATCAAGTCGGATATGCTCTCGTTGACAAAACTCTTCCATAGCGCCTTTGGAGAGATTGGTGCCATTGTCAGTTATGATGCTGTGCGGAAAGCCGAAGCGGAAAATCACCTTTTTCATAAATTGAACCGCCGTGGCTGCATCGCACTTGCTAACTGGCTCAGCTTCCACCCACTTTGTGAATTTATCAACTGCCACCAAGAGGTGGGTCTTCTTATCCTTGGACCTTTTAAAAGGCCCAACCATATCAAGCCCCCAGACCGCAAAGGGCCAAGTGATTGGGATCATCCTCAGCTCCTGAGCCGGCACATGAGCCCGTCGTGAGAACCTCTCACAACCATCACATTTACTGACCAAGTCCTCTGCATCAGCATGAGCCGTCAACCAATAAAAACCATGACGAAAAGCCTTGGCCACAAGAGACTTTGAGCCGGCGTGATGGCCGCAATCCCCTTCATGGATCTCACGCAAGATCTCTTGACCTTCCTCAGGGGAGACACAACGCTGAAACGCTCCTGTAACACTGCGATGATGTAACTCGCCATCGATAACAATCATTGACTTGGCCCGCCGGGTTATTTGCCTGGCCAAAGTTTCATCCTCAGGCAACTCGCCCCGGGTCATGTAAGCCAGATATGGCATTGTCCAGTCTGGTATGATGTGGAGAGCCGCCACCAGTCGTGCCTCCGGGTCAGGGACAGCCAAGTCTTCCTCCGTAGGCAACTTAACCGAAGGGCTATACAGGACATCCAGGAAAGTGTTAGGCGGCACCGGCTTTCGCTGAGAGCCTAGCCGGCTTAGGGCATCAGCCGCCTCGTTCTTCCTGCGATCAATGTGCTCTACTTGGTAGCCCTGAAAGTGCCCAGCAATGGCATCAACTTCGCGACGATAAGCCGCCATGAGCGGGTCTTTAGAGTCCCACTTGCCAGATACTTGTTGAGCCACCAAGTCTGAGTCACCGAAGCATCTTACCCGGCTCAAGCTCATTTCCTTAGCCATCCGAAGACCGTGGAGCAAGGCCTCGTACTCAGCCGCATTATTAGTGCAAGGAAACATCAACTGTAGCACATAATGGAACTTGTCACCTTTTGGGGAAGCCAATACAACACCAGCCCCCGAGCCCTCCAACTGCCTGGACCCATCGAAGTGAATAGTCCAATATGTGTTATCCGGCTTCTGCTCAGGCACTTGTGACTCTGTCCAATCATTGATGAAATCCACCAAGGCCTGAGATTTAACAGCAGTGCGTGGCACATATTTGAGACCATGAGGTCCAAGTTCTATAGCCCACTTAGCAATTCTCCCTGTGGCCTCTCTGTTTTGGATGATGTCACCAAGGGGGGCAGAGCTGACCACAGTGATGGGATGACCCTGAAAATAATGCTTAAGTTTCCGGCTTGCCATGAACACACCATACACGAGCTTCTGCCAATGCGGGTACCGCTGCTTGGACTCAATGAGCACCTCGCTGACATAATAAACCGGCCACTGAACCGGATGTTCCTTACCCTCCTCCTTGCGTTCTACCACAATGGCCACACTGACAGCTCGTGCGTTTGCCGCCACATACAGTAGTAAGGGCTCCTTATCAACCGGAGCAGCAAGGACTGGGGGCTCTGCCAGCTGCTTCTTCAAATCCTCAAAGGCGGTATTAGCTGCATCATTCCAGACAAAGTTATCAGTTTTCTTCATTAACTGATATAAGGGCATGGCCTTCTCACCCAAACGGCTTATAAACCGGCTTAAAGCAGCAATGCGACCCGCCAAGCGCTGAACGTCATTTATACACGCCGGCTTAGCCAGGGAGGTGATGGCCTTGATCTTCTCCGGGTTAGCCTCAATGCCTCTGTCAGAAACCAAAAAGCCCAAGAGTTTTCCTGCAGGAACACCAAAGACACACTTGGCCGGGTTAAGCATCATCTTATAGACCCGGAGATTATCAAAGGTTTCCCTTAAATCATCTATCATGGTTTCCTCTTTTATGGACTTAACCACAATATCATCCACGTAAGCGTGAACATTACGCCCAATCTGTTTATGAAGACAGTTCTGTACACAACGCTGGTAAGTCGCCTGTGCACACTTGAGTCCAAAAGGCATGGATACATAGCAGAAGGCTCCAAAGGGAGTGATGAACGCTGTCTTCTCCTGGTCCTTAACCGCCATCTTAATCTGATGATAACCGGAATAAGCATCCAAGAAACTTAGACGTGCACAACCTGCCGTAGCATCAATGATTTGATCAATACGGGGGAGGGCAAAAGGATCAGCCGGACATGCCTTGTTCAAGTCCGTGTAGTCCACACACATCCGCCAGGTGCCGTTCTTCTTGAGTACGAGCACCGGGTTAGCCAACCACTCTGGGTGAAAGACTTCAACGATAAACCCAGCCGCCAAGAGCCGGGCCACCTCTTCACCAATAGCTTTCCGCCTCTCTTCATTAAACCGCCGAAGGAACTGTCTGACCGGCTTAAATTTAGGATCAACATTGAGAGTATGCTCAGCGAGTTCTCTAGGTACACCTGGCATGTCAGAAGGTTTCCATGCGAAGATGTCCCTATTCTCACGGATGAACTCGATGAGCGCGCTTTCCTATTTTGGGTCCAGATTGGCACTGATGCTAAACTGCTGAGATGAATCTCCTGGAACGAAATCAACAAGTTTAGTCTCATCAGCCGACTTAAATTTCATTGCCGGCTCTTGTTCTGTAGTTGGCTTTTTCAGAGAGGTCATATCTGTTGGGTCAACATTGTCCTTGTAAAACTTCAACTCCTCTGTAGCACACACAGATTCTGCATAAGCCGCATCGCCTTCCTCACACTCCAGAGCCACCTTCCGGCTGCCGTGAACCGTAATGGTCCCATTGTGACCCGGCATCTTGAGTTGTAAATACACATAACACGGCCGTGCCATGAACTTGGCATAAGCTGGCCGTCCAAATATAGCATGGTAGGGACTTCTTATCTTGACCACCTCAAAGGTCAATTTCTCCACCCTGTAGTTGTTTTCATCACCAAAAGCCACTTCCAATTCGATCTTGCCGACTGGATAAGCCGACTTACCAGGTACCACGCCATGGAAGATAGTGTTCGACTGGCTGAGGTTCTTATCAACCAACCCCATACGGCGAAAAGTCTCATAATAGAGGATGTTGATGCTGCTGCCTCCATCCATGAGCACCTTTGTGAATTTATATCCTCCCACTTGAGGAGCCACCACTAAGGCCAAGTGGCCCGGGTTATCCACCCGGGGAGGGTGATCCTCCCTACTCCACACTATAGGTTGCTCAGACCACCGCAAGTAGCGTGGGATCGCCGGCTCCACAGCATTCACAGCCCTCTTGTGAAGCTTCTGATCTCGCTTGCACAAACTAGTGGTAAACACATGATACTGTCCACCGCTAAGTTGCTTTGGATTGGTCTGATAACCCCCCTGCTGCTGTTGATGACCCTGGCTAGACTATTGATTAAAGCCCCCTTGACTGCTCTGAGGACCAGAATTTGAGCCGCCCCCCGGGCCATGAAAGCCGCCGGCGCCTGAGCCGCCGGCACCTGAGCCGCCGCCCGGGCCATTGTGGTTCTTAAAGGCCTTCATGATCGCACAATCCTTCCACGGGTGAGTCGCTGGCTTCTCTCTAGAGCCATGCCTTGGACAAGGTTCATTCAACAGCTGCTCCAGCGTCGGACCTGACCCGCCGCCTCGGGGAGGGGGCCTTCCCTTGCGTCGCTGGTTATTACCTTGTGAGCTGGCGTTGGCCACAAACTCTAGGCTGCCATCTGCCTTGCGCTTGCCTCCTCCTTGGTTCCCCGGGTTAAACTGAGGACCCTTGCCATTGCTGTTCTTCTTTCCCTTCCCTGTCCTTTCATCATCTGAAGGGGGATCCTTGGTACCATCGGAATCGCCGTACTTGACAAGAGCCGCCATTAGTGTACCCATATCACTGCAGTCGCGCTTAAGCCGCCCGAGTTTCATCTTCAGGGGCACGAAGCGACAATTCTGCTCTAACATTAAGACTGCAGAGCCGGCATCCATCTTATCTGATGAATGTATGATCTCCTTAACTCGGCGAACCCAATGGGTCGTGGATTCACCCTCCTGTTGCTTACAGTTAGTCAAATCCACAATTGACATAGACTGCCTACAGGTATCTTTGAAGTTTTGGATGAACCGGGCTTTCAGCTCAGCCCAAGACCCAATGGAGTTCGGTGGTAGCCCTTTCAACCAAGTGCGGGCGGTCCCATCTAACATCATGGTGAAATACTTGGCCATGGCCGCCTCACTGACCTCCAGCAGCTCCATAGCCATCTCATAACTCTCCATCCAGGCTGCGGGTTGTAAGTCAGCTGTGTAGTTAGGCACCTTCCTAGGGCCCTTGAAATCCTTAGGTAGACGTTCATTACGGATAGCTGACACTAAACAAGGGACTCCCCCGGTCCTGGTAGGGATACCCACATCAATGGAAGCCGTCGGATAAGCCGGGGGGTCTGGTAAGCCGTTAATTGCGGCACTTGCTCCGCCTCTTGCCGCGCTTGGTCTGCTGCGTAAAAGGCTCCATTATGAGCCGGGCCATGGCCCGGGGGCGGGTCATGGCGTCGGACGTTACTTGAGCCAGTTGCTGAGACCATGTGCCGGCTGTAACTCGGGCTCTGGCCTGGACGAGGGGTCGAGTGGATCCTGTCCCGGCTGTAGGAGTACGCCTCTTGCTGCGCCAGTGCTGTCTGAAGGAGTTCCCTGACCTGGCGGGTTTCAATAGCCGTCGGAGAGTCGCCGTCAACTGGTAGAGCCGCCAGCCGTGCTGCCGCAGCGACCATGTTCTCCAGCGGGTTATTATAATGACCCGGAGGTATTGGCACATACTGAGGCGGGGCAGGGGGCACCTGGGGAGGCCCCATCACTCGTGGCTGAATAAGGGGTCCAGACCCGGGCGCTATGATCCTTGGCGGGTTACTAGACCCTGCACCTGGTGTGTTGAAGAGGTTGCGTGGATCGTAAACCGGAGGGAGTCGAGATTGGGCCTTTTGGTGCCTCCTTCTCAGGACCTCATTGGCCGCGTTTTGATCCATCGTGAGTTGGAAGGACTGCGCCTGGATCAGCTGGGTTTGGGCATCGAGAGCCGCCCTCTCCACAGCCAGCCTAATCCCTTCCGCTGCAAGATCCTCTTTAGCCTTCACTAAATCCAATTTTAACTGTGCCACCTCCACGTCATGCCGAGCTTGATCCGCCGGGTCAACCGTGGCGGTTAACAGGGCCGTCATCTTGTCCGTGAGATCCATTAGCACCTGAGCCGGCGAAGGCACCGGGGTTCCCGCTCCAGCAGCGGGGCTCTGAACAGGTTGTGCTCCAGCCATAAAAACTCCAACCTGACTTGGCGGCTCAAATAGGTCCGGAATACTGTCACCATCGGAACAACCCATGAGCCTGCCATCCTGAAGTTGGTACAACGAGTTTGACTCATCGGTGGCCGACTCGCCGTCAGAGCCGGCGGCCGTCTCATCACCAGACCCAGCTGGATCAGAGGGCCCTCCATGGATGCATCCCACAAAAGCGCGCCTTAAGGCAGGCCGGGCCCGGGCGGGTCGTGCGCGCTGAGCCGTTTCGATGAGATCGGCGCAGAGATCCGGCTCAGGTCCCGGCTCACCAATCTTGCCAATGAAGACATGAATTCCACCGAAGGGGACCCGGTACCTGTACTCAACTGAGCCGGCGTCGGGGCCCCAGTTTGCATCGTCGATGTAGAGCTTGCCGCGATGACTCTTGGTCATCCGGCGCAAAGCGTATCCCTTGAGCCCTTCGAAGCTGCCCTTCAAGAACTCAAATCCACCATGCGCTGGCCCCACGGTGGGCGCCAACTGTCGTGGAATTGTCACGGCAGATGTCCTCGAGCTTGGACTTAGTCGTGGAGCCATCGCAACTAGGAAGCTTGAAGGGGTTAATGTGGGACAAGGAACACGAGGGTTTATACTGGTTCGGCCCCTTACGGTGAAGGTAAAAGCCTACGTCCAGTTGAGATGGTATTGATTAGGGTTACGATCACCAGGGAGCTAAAACTGCTATGCCCGGCTCTCGATGAGATTGTTGTCGTCCCCAAACCACTGCCGGGTCGTCCCTTTATATAGGGAGGCTGACGCCCAGCAACCCTCAGAGCCCCGGCCGGCTCATAAGAGCGTCCGGCTCGGACTCTCAATCATACTTGCCTTGCACTACAAGTTCTACCATAATAACGATTGTAACTACGGGCCCTAAGCCATATCCGGGTCTTAAGCCCATCTCTAGCCCACCGTCTTCAAGCTTGGCTCCGGGCTTCTGGTAATGACCATTGGAGTAACCCGGCCCCTCCTGGCGGGTGACTCTAAGGTCTAGATCCTCAACATCAACCGTGTGTGTAGCCGTGATGGTCTCTTCTCGGCGGAGTCCGGGAAGTGAACACGGTTGGAGTTATGCATGAACGTAAGTAGTTTCAGGATCACTTCTTGATCATTTCTAGCTTCACGACCGTTGCGTTGCTTCTCTTCTCGCTCTCACTTGCGTATGTTAGCCACCATATATGCTTAGTGCCTGCTGCAGCTCCACCTCATTACACCATCCTTTCCTATAAGCTTAAATAGTCTTGATCTCGCGGGTGTGAGATTGCTGAGTCCTCGTGACTCACAGATTCTACCAAAACAGTTGCAGGTGCCGACGATGCCAGTGCAGATGATGCAACCGAGCTCAAGTGGGAGTTCGATGAGGAACGTGGTCGTTACTATGTTTCTTTTCCTGATGATCAGTAGTGGAGCCCAGTTGGGACGATCGGGGATCTAGCTTTTGGGGTTATCTTATTTTCATCTGGATTTGACCGTAGTCGGTCTATGTGTGGATTTTGAATGATGTATGAATTATATTTATGTATTGTGTGAAGTGGCGATTGTAAGCCAACTCTCGTTATCCCATTCTTGTTCATTACATGGGATTGTGTGAAGATGACCCTTCTTGCGACAAAACCACTATGCGGTTATGACTCTAAGTCGTGCCACGACACATGGGAGATATAGCCGCATCGTGGGCGTTACACCGCCCTCGTCATTTTGTTCTGGATTTCTATCGAGCGATCGCGCGAAAATGTTACGCTTCGCAAGTTCTAAAGGAAAAGGCGGCACACTTACGACTCGTACGCGTCGCACCCCCGACAGTCCGGCTCGCACGCCGCTCACCAAAGGGGACACGCGTTGTCTTGCAATTTCACTGACATGTGGGACTGTAATTGAATAAACTGTCGATAGCCGAAATCTAATCGCTCGGTGGGCGTCGGCTGAGAAGAGAGAAATGGGGGAGGGAGAAGAGATCGCCCGCCCGCCACGCACGGACTCCAAGAAATATATGGTGATAATGTGAGGTGGGCCATGCTGGAGTCCGGACTGCTTCCGAAGCCCGCTCTGACCGCCCTGCATTGGTTTGTCAAGAGCTCAAGGACAGAAGACGAAGGAAATTTGGATTCCCCTTCAATCCTGGTCATTTATTACCGAGTAAAATGCATTGGCGGTCATCGAACTTGTCTTGATAGCTCACTTTGATCATTGTAGAAAATATTTAGGAAGACAGAAGACGTATATTTAGGAACGGAGGGAGTAGAAAATATAAATAATAATGCATGTTGGGGCAACCCACGTTTCCGCTAATTTTAGCCATGGGCTTGTTCACAATTTTTATGAGGGGGTGGTTGTTCATTTAATGGAGGGACTTGTAGTACCAGACTTGAACGATAGCACAAAGTGCGACCTGGCACACCGTAACACCACTTGGAACAAGCGGGTAGCTATCTCAAAAAACAATCAACAACTAAAAAAACCCGCGACCTGGCATGTAGTACACAATTTTAAACGATTGTTTTGATGGAGTGAAAAAGGAAAACTACCCCACTACATATATATAGGCCGGAGCCTCCGCGCTTGCTTGCTAGGGTTGCTCTATTCACACACTCTCATCCTCTTCAGATCTAAACAAGATAGGGGTGGTAACACTGTCTTTCTCCCTTCAAAAAACACTATCTTTCTATCCTCACCGCTGGTTACAGATCCGGACGTATCCCCCTCCGCCGGTGAAGGGGAGGAGGGGCAGCGTTTAGGCCGTCGTCGACAGCGAGGGAGGAGACCCACTGCCGGCCGCACTGTTATCTCTGGCCGAGCGCCGATGCGGGAGGTCCTCCGATCCCTTCGTCGTTGCCTGTGGGCGGATCCGGCCTCCCGCCGCCCACCTATCCACATCCCGACGACCTTCAGGTATATCTTCGTTCGAAACCGCCTTAGCTCTACTTCCCCAGCTTGCTACGTCGCTGCATGTGCATCATTTTCTACCTCTCAGCCCCTCTCGATCGGATGGTCCAACGTCACCTATTTTTTTCTTCTATTGTTAGAGGTAAAGCTACTTCATGGAGTCGAATCTTGTACTCCCTCCGTCCGAAAATACTTGTCATTGAAATGGATGTATCTAGATGTATTTTAGTTCTAGACACATCCATTTTGATGACAAGTAATTCCAGATGGAGGGAGTACTTGGTTCAAACAAGAAATAAAGTGGGGGTGGGGGAATTTAGTATGTACTCCTACATCGGACTTGGTACAAACAGGAAGGAAAGGGGGTGAAAGTAGTACAGATTGGTCATCCAACCGGTCTCTTGGTCGAAAAGGGAAATATAGGGGTAACGCTGTACACAGTGGTATGACCAGGACTAGATTTGCTATCCACACATAGGAGTAGGTGGATAGAGTGAACAAAAATGGGACCAACCCAGATATGTTTCTTGGATGTTTGTTTCTTGGGGGCAACAAACTATGAATCACCACTTATGCCCCTGTTTACGTACATGGTGCTGGACTGCTGGTGCACCCACTGTCCCATGCCCATATACCAAATATGTAGCTGTTCTTAATCTAATGTCCCTGGTAAAAATGAAGCCATGACAAGTTTAGCCAAATGTTTTTGCCTGTAATTGTTTGAGACTCTGACTGTTTCCTCTGTACCTTTTTGTGCAAACAGGGATATCCAATTCACCTGGTTGCTGTTGTGACCTTCTGGTGCACTGCACAAAACTCTTCTTAAAAGAAGTGACTTTTGTGCTGTTTAACTGGAATGTCAGAATGGAACAGTTGGTTCATTTCGGTGGAACTGCACAAAGGGAGATCTGTGTTCCAATCCTCATCATCCATATTGGCGCCATAACCTTCATTTAGGTAAGAATGATATTTAATGCATGTGTTCATCTCTATTTTCCGACTGCCATGAGAAAATAATGCTATTTTTTACTAGTACACTTGTACTCCCTCACTGACAAAACCAATTCTGGATTAGAAGGCCAATCATGTACTTGGTTTCACCAACTGGTGAGGAGAAAGAGAAAGAGAGCATGAGGAGGAAGAAGAAGAAGAATAAACAGTGCCAAGGCGATCTTGCTGAAGCCAGAAGCCTCAGTCGAGGCCATTCAAGGGCTCCGGCAACAACTGAAGGAAATATGCCCTAGAGGCAATAATAAAGTATTATATATTTCCTTATATCATGATAAATGTTTATTATTCATGCTAGAATTGTATTAACCGGAAACATAATACATGTATGAATATATAGACAAACAGAGTGTCACTAGTATGCCTCTACTTGACTAGCTCGTTAATCAAAGATGGTTATGTTTCCTAGCCATAGACATTTAGTGAATGACATATTGTTGATCGGAAATAATGTAGAAATATTCTGCAAAGCATAAATGAGTGTTTGAAAGGAGTTTTTCAAAGAAAGACCTCGGTGAAGCTGCTTGCATATTGAGCATCAAGATCTATAGAGATAGATCAAGACGCTTGATAAGTTTTTTCAATGAGTACATACCTTAACAAGATTTTGAAGTAGTTCAAAATGGAACAGTCAAAGAAAGAGTTTCTTGCCTGTGTTATAAGGTGTGAAATTGAGTAAGACTCAAAGCCCGACCACGGCAGAAGATAGGAAAAGAATGAAAGGCATTCCCTATGCCTCGGCCATAGGTTCTATAAAGTATGCCATGCTGTGTACCAGATCTATTGTATACCCTACACCGTTGGCAAGGGAGTACAATAGTGATCTAGGAGTAGATCACTGGACAGCGGTCAAAATTATCCTTAGTGGAATAAGGATATGTTTCTCGATTATGGAAGTGATAAAAGGTTCGTCGTAAAGAGTTACGTCGATGCAAGTTTTGACACTAATCTAGATGACTCTAAGTCTCGGTCTAGATACATATTGAAAGTGGGAGCAATTAGCTAGAGTAGCTCCGTGCAGAGCATTGCAGACATAAAAATTTGCAAATATACTTACGGATCTGAATGTGACAGACCCGTTGACTAAAATTATCTCACAATCAAAACATGATCACGCCTTAGTACTCTTTGGGTGATAATCACATAGCGATGTGAACTAGATTATTGACTCTAGTAAACCCTTTGAGTGTTGGTCACATAGAGATGTGAACTATGGGTGTTAATCACATGGTGATGTGAATTATTGATGTTAAATCACATGGCGATGTGAACTAGATTATTGACTCTAGTGCAAGTGGGAGACTGAAGGAAATATGCCCTAGAGGCAATAATAAAGTATTATATATTTCCTTATATCATGATAAATGTTTATTATTCATGCTAGAATTGTATTAACCGGAAACATAATACATGTGTGAATATATAGACAAACAGAGTGTCACTAGTATGCCTCTACTTGACTAGCTCGTTAATCAAAGATGGTTATGTTTCCTAGCCATAGACATAAGTTGTCATTTGATTAACGAGATCACCTCATTAGGAGAATGACGTGATTGACTTGACCCATTCCGTTAGCTTAGCATTCGATCGTTTAGTATGTTGCTATTGCTTTCTTCATGACTTATACATGTTCCTATGACTATGAGATTATGCAACTCCCGTTTACCGGAGGAACACTTTGTGTGCTACCAAACATCACAACGTAACTGGGTGATTATAAAGGTGCTCTACAGGTGCTTCCAAAGGTACTTGTTGGGTTGGCGTATTTCGAGATTAGGATTTGTCACTCCGATTGTCGGAGAGGTATCTCTGGGCCCACTCGGTAATGCACATCACTATAAGTCTCGCAAGCATTGTGACTAATGAGTTAGTTATGGGATGATGTATTACAGAACGAGTAAAGAGACTTGCCGGTAACGAGATTGAACTAGGTATCGAGATACCGACGATCGAATCTCGGGCAAGTAACATACCGATGACAAAGGGAACAACGTATGTTGTTATGCGGTCTGACCGATAAAGATCTTCGTAGAATATGTGGGAGCCAATATGGGCATCCAGGTCCCGCTATTGGTTATTGACCGGAGAGGTGTCTCGGTCATGTCTACATAGTTCTCGAACCCGTAGGGTCCGCACGCTTAACGTTACGATGACAGTTTTATTGAGTTTTGATGTACCGAAGTAGTTCGGAGTCCCGGATGAGATCGGGGACATGACGAGGAGTCTCGAAATGGTCGAGACGTAAAGATCGATATATTGGACGACTATATTCGGACTTCGGAAAGGTTCCGAGTGATTCGGGTATTTTTCGGAGTACCGGATAGTTACGGGAATTCGTATTGGGCCTTAATGGGCCATACGGGAAAGGAGAGAAAGGCCGCAAAAGGTGGCCGCACCCCTCCCCATGGTCTGGTCCGAATTGGACTAGGGAAGGGGGGCGCATCCTTCCTTCTTTCTCCTTCCCCCTTCCCTTCTCCTACTCCCACAAGGAAAGGAGGAGTCCTACTCCCGGTGGGAGTAGGACTCCCCCCTTGGCGCGCCCTCCTCCTAGGCCGGCCGCCTCCCCCCTTGCTCCTTTATATACGGGGGCAGGGGCACCCCATAGACACAACAATTGATCCTTGTGATCTTTTAGCCGTGTGCGGTGCCCCCCTCCACCATATTACACCTCGATAATACCGTTGCGGAGCTTAGGCGAAGCCCTGCGTCGGTGGAACATCATCATCGTCACCACGCCATCGTGCTGACGAAACTCTCCCTCAACACTCGGCTGGATCGGAGTTCGAGGGACGTCATCGAGCTGAACGTGTGTAGAACTCGGAGGTGTCGTACGTTCGGTACTTGATCGGTCGGATCGTGAAGACGTACGACTACATCAAACGCGTTGTGATAACGCTTCCGCTGTCGGTCTACGAGGGTACGTGGACAACACTCTCCCCTCTCGTTGCTATGCATCACCATGATCTTGCGTGTGCGTAGGAAATTTTTTGAAATTACTACGTTCCCCAACAACAACTACCTTACATTTGAGACGATCCTCCAGGGAGCCCTTCCACTTCTGCTGTCTCACTTAATTAATTAGGAGTACTTAAGTACCACTAATTTATTGCTGCCTAATTTTCCTGTCGGAGTTAAACAAATCTTTAGTAGGACCCTATGCTGAATCATGTACGTGTGTATGTTTGTCTATGGAGGTGAATCATGTGGTGGAGCAGGGAGGGAATATTATTTGTGTCATGACATAATAGTGCTATTGTTTTGCATGTCAATTTATTGCCATTGGTTCAATGAGGCAATGTTTTGCGTATTGTCCGTCATGAATTTGATGCTACTGTTTGAGTAATATGCTAATGTCTTCCTATCCTTTCTCACTAAGCTAATGAAGGTTTCACCTTGTTCCTACTTGTGCAAACAGGGATCATGTTGTGCCAATTATACATTTTAGTGGAACTACACAAGACAATACAATGAACTGTATCCCAGTCAATGCTTTAACTCTGCTGGAAGTTCTTGATAATCTTTCGATATAATCTCAGCACTGGTAAAGAAGAGTGATTTCAACCATACATTTGAAGTGCACAAAAATATATACTATTGAGTGATTCCAGTGAGTGCTTTATCATCTCTTATGGGACTACATGAATAAGCTTTTTTTCTCAGGTTGGTACAGGCCTAAGGCCTTAATCCATATTAGTTTGCTGTCATCTCTATTTGTATCGTGCTACTGTCATGAGAAACTCCTTTATCTTTGCATGTTGAAGTTTTGCAACCTATGATAAATGGCAATGCTTTGAGTGTTGAGCTAATTGGCACTGATTAAATAAACTAATACCTCTCTTTAAGCAAGACTACTATGTTGCTAACTTTACCCATTAAGATAATGAGGGTGCTTCTATTTGTTAGTGTATGTTTCATCAACTAGTCCCACTATTATAGTAATCTCACTCTCTCAATATATGTGCCAACAGGGATGCTCGATTTTGGTGGAACTGCACAAAAACTTTGGGTGCTTCATTGCCTCGACAGCTTCCGTCCTTTCCTGTCAGTCGCTAATCTCGGCTTGCTTTCTTCCTTCGCTATCAGTCGCTTCGCTTATCTCGGCTTCCAGTCAAAGGAAATAGTAATTGATATGCTACCTCACACAGGTTGGTAGTGGTCTTTATCTTGATTATTGTGCTTGTCATGTATTGGTAATTTGGTATTGTGCTACTGTTTGCCGATTTTATAAAGGAGTAACTTGGAGCCTGAACTCGCAGGCAAATCATTGCATTGGGTGATTTCAGTAGAACTGCACAAAATGATCAGATGGACAGATACTTATGCTGCTGCCATGTACTCCAAAGTTTACTCAGACAAGCATCGATGTTGACAAGAAGTGCCTATATTCATTCTAGTATCAACCGGCGTCAACCAGTTGTCAAACTCCCAGTATTAGGAGAGTGAACGCCAAAAATATTGCTTGGCGCATAGCCCAGAAGAACACAGTCCAGTCTTTGGTCCCAACTTGTGCCTTTTGGTTATCGGCAGATATGGTAGCGAACTGTATGGCATGGAATCTAAAGATTCCAGACAAGTTGGTTGACGCGTATATTCATCTGACACTTAATCAGTCTGCACGCCAAGGATGCTCCATTTCAGTTGAACTGCACAAAAAATTTGGGTGGTTCATTTTCTCAACCGCCTCCTTTCTCATCTGTAATGTAGAATTTTGGCAAGCTACAGGACCAAGATGAGCCAGTAAAGTAGTTGGATGAAAGTAGTGGCCAAGTTGCTCAAACCTCGCTCGGCACGAGGCCACTATTTGAGGATAAACCTACAAGCAAAGTTCAGATTGTCTGTGCTGCCTCTTATGTACTCGAAAGTTTACTCGTACAAGAACTAATTTTAGCAAGAAATACCTCCGACTGAACACCATTTACCAGTCTGTACCCTAGGTAATTAAAGTTCGTCCATGGATCATATTGGCTGTGATCTCAATCATTTGGATGCATAACCATACTGAACATGTGTATATCTGAATCTTTTTGTGAATTATGTATGAATATTGTCGTGTGATCTATCAATCATTTGGATGCATAGATATGCTGAGCTTGTGTATATATGAATCTTTTGAGTTGTTGATAGTGAATGTTGGCTATGAATATGAGCATGTCCTGTGAACCTGAGTTTGATACGACTATTTACCTTTTCTGTTGTATTTGTGTGTGAACTTGTTAGGGTATGTGACGTGTGGGTGTCAACGGCACACCTTCCCGAGAAGAATTGCACCTACTTTGTTAGGGTAGCAACGACACATCAGCTCTTTCTAATCTTTTTATTACTCTGTCTTCCCCTCTCCCCCGCTCAACCCCTGCCGTAATGTTTTCGGCCTCAAAATAAACATAGTACTGCGTTGTTTTTGGGGCTTGATGAAAAATCGAGTGCTAGTTTCTGTAGATTGGTCCGCCCAGCAAATGGGCTGCTGGTCCACCACGACGGACTGGGAGGCTAAAAATACAAGTTGTATGGTGCATAGGCAAGTAAAAAATGCTATCGAGAGCCATCCACTCAAGAAAAAAAATTGCTCCTGATGTGCTTCTTCAGTCGTGCCGCCGGCCCCCTCTTTAATCCAGTTCGCTCGGGGATCTGGTATCATTTTTTTCTAGAGGGCGAAGAAGTATCAACTATGCCTAGGTTTTTGTATTTTAACATGCGTAGCCCACGACATACGGAGGCAGTGGTTTCAACTTATTTTTTGAGGTCCATACCGGCCTATGGGCTTTTTCTTAAAGATCGGCAGCCCAATGTATTTTTTTTAATAAAACGCAGGTCTCTGTTCTATTTATCTATATATAAGAATAATAATGCTGTGTCCAATTTATGTTTTCCCTTCTAACCACATTATATATATTTATATTATTACTATTATCTTATACTCCTTGTGTCCCATAATATAAGAACGTTTTTGGCACTACACTAGTGTCAAAAACGTTCTTATATTATGGCACGGAGGGAGTATATTATAGAGACTTATATATATATTATAAAAACATCCCACGTGTTATTAACTTATAAAAGTAAATGTTTAACAGAAGTTGGCAAGGAAAATCCTGGTTGTTTTTGACTCACAGGCAAGGAAAATCCTGGTGATTGCGTACAAAAGCTTGCGAAGATTTTAAGGACCAATTTAATAAAACGCGCTCATTTTTATTTTGAGCAATAACTCGCTAATTTGTTAATTATATATCTAAAAAATGTGCCTCTCCGGTTTATTCTTTGATATTAATTGCTCCTTCTAACATAACATTATATATATAACGAGCCCAGCTAATTCGTGTATTTCAAGGAAGTGCAAATGGGCTGGGATTCTTAGAAAATATAAATGGGCCTGATTGACGCGAAATTATTTGTTCACCCAGCCCAACAAATGGACTGTACATTCTAGAAAACATGGGTTAAATATATGCCACATTTTTGCAGGCTGACATGTGGGCCAATAGGTCGAAGCCTACGCAGGGCGTTGTCAACTTGGTCAACAAATGATTGTGACATCCTTAGCCATTGGATTTATATCCAACGGCCGGCATGCACCTTCAATCCCTCGTCTTCTTCCTCCAGCGTCGCCGGGACTGCCTGGTCCGGCCTCTGACGGCTAGCGGCTCTGCTTAGCACGCATCGCTGCGAAGCGCTACCCCACCGCCGGCCAGGCTATCCCTCCACCCCTCGACACCTCTTGTTATAGCGTATTGAGAATTCCCTCGCTAAATATATCGGTGTAGAATGTCTCGCTAATAGCATGCTATAGCGTGATATAGCACGCTAATAGCATATTTTTAGGTCGCCGCTATTTTGCTATAGCGCGCTATTTTTTTCATTGTTCTCCACAGACTACAGCCCCACGCCGCAACAGAACCAGTTATAACCCTTCTCCTCCTCTCAATCTGCGACTCCACTACCGTGTCTTCCCATCTCCGAGTCGTTCCCGTCCGGGACCTCGCCGTCGTCCACCGCCTCGCTGCGCTCGGTGCGGCGTGGTCAACAAATGAGAGTCATCGGAAGAGGACTGTACGTGGAGAGCCTGACGGCTGGGACCCACGAGGTCCATGGTCGCACGGAAGGAAAGTTCCTCCTTATTAAGCTGAAAAAAATGTTTCCTCCACCTGACAGCTGAGACCCACCGGCTGTATCTTCGCACGGAAGGAAGTGCCTCCTTGTTTTGCGAAAAAATTATTCATCCCGTTGACAGCTTGGACCCGTCAGATTTGGTGGCTGACTTGTGGGCCTACTAAGCGGACGTGTATGCACGGCTTTGTCAACTTAATCAACAAATGATTCTAGCAGCTCCTGTCTCCCGTGGGCGGCACCGCGGCTGTGCTGCCGCACACCCGAACCAGTCAAGTTTCCCACTCCTCTCCATCTGTGACTCCACTGCCCTGTCTTCCCCATCTCCGGGTCGTTCCAGTCTGGGGCCTCGCCATTGTCCACTGGCCTTGGTGCGCTCGGCACGGTGTGGTCAACGTGGTCAACAACCGAGAGTCATCGGAAGATGACTGTACGTGAGAGGCTGACAGTGGGGATGCACCACGCCCATGGACGCATGCATGCAACGGAACGCGGCGTGGTCAACGTGGTCAAGGAACGACTTCCATCAGAAGTGTACTGTACGTGGAGAGGCTGACAGCTGGGTCCACGGCCGCAGTAAGGAAGTGCCTCCTTATTACGCGGAAAATAATGATTCCTCCACCTGACAGCAGGGACCCACTGGACGGGCCACCGTATTTTGCGAAAAAAAACATTTCCCCCTGACTGCTGGGACCCACCTGACGGGCCACCGTATTTCGCGAAAAAAACGTTTCCCCCGCTGTCAGCTCGGACCCACCGGAAGTGCCTCCTTATTAAGCAGAAAAAATGAATACTCCCCTGCTAGCTGGGACCCACCTTGGTGGGAGGCTGACTTGTGGGCCCACTAAGTTGACGGGGACGGAGGGCTTTGTCAACTTAGTCAATATGAACGGTTCTAGTTCCAGTGACCGTACGATGTCCATCCAACGGCCGTAGTGCTTCTTAAACCTCTGGTCTTCTTGCTCCAGCCGCCCAAAGCAGCGCCGGTCGTGCCGCGTGCTCCTGCCTCCCGTGGCCGGCTGTGATGCCGCGGAGGCCTCACCGCCCCCTACTACTCCCGCCGCTGGCCAGGCCATCCCTCTACTCACCCACACCCCCTGTTATTCTGCAGCGACGGCAGCCTCACACCGCAGTCGAACGAGTGAACCCTCATACTCCTCTACGCGTGGGCATCCACTGCCGCGTCTTCCCCGGCTTCGCGTCGTCCCCTTTCTTCCTAGGCCTCGCCGTCGTCCACTGCCCTGGTGCTCTCGGCGCGGCGTGGTCAACGTGGTCAAGGAACGACTTCCATCGGAAGAGTACTGTACGTGGAGAGGCTGACAGCTGGGTCCACGGCGACCGCAAGGAAGTGCCTCCTTATTACGCGGAAAATAATGATTCCTCCACCTGACAGCAGGGACCCACCGGACGGGCCACCGTATTTCGCAAAAAAAACATTCCCCCTGACTGCTGGGACCCACCAGCTACATCTTCGCACGCAAGGAAGTGCGTCAGGGCAAAAAAAACGATTCGCCCCCTGACTGCTGGGACCCACCAGCTACATCTTCGCACGCAAGAAAGTGCGTCCGGGCAAAAAATAAAAAAATGATTCGCCCCCTGACTGCTGGGACCCACCATCTACATCTTCGCACGCAAGGAAGTGCCTGACAGTCGGGACCCACCCAGTCGAAGCGTACGTAGCGTTGTCATTCTGGTCACGAACGTGTACGTACATACTGGTCGATGTAGAGGCATGCACGTGTCATAGTAGAGGCGCGCACGTGTCGTAGTAGAGGCGCGCACGTAGCATGTACACGTACGTACAGCGGCCAGTGTGCAAGAAAGAAAATACGGCCACATATGTGTACATACGGGCGGGGTCTCGAACGCCTACTCGCGCGTACGTACGGCAGGGCTTGTGTACATGGCTGGGTCGGAACAGAGAAACAACATCGTCGTTGTGTTCATGGGGAGCCAACCGGCTGGGTCGGAACGGAATGCATCGTCGTGTTCATCGGGAGGGCTTGGACGGAACAGGCGATGGAAACGAGGCCTGGCGTACCGCAGAACGGAGGAAACGGCCTTGTGTTCGACCGGCCACATTCGAAACGGGATCCTGTTCATCGGGAGGGGTCTGGCGTACCGCAAAATGGAGGAAACGGACCTCCTACAGTCAAAACGGGGGTCCTGTTGATCGGGAGGGGTGTGGCGCACCGCAAAACAGACGAAACGGACTTGTGTTGGAGCGCTACGGTCGAAACGGGGGTCATGTTCATCGGGAGGGGTGTGGCGTACCGCAAAACGGGACTCCATGGGATACTGTTCATCTCCACCGTCGACCTCCTCCAGCCTTCACGGGCTACTGTTCATCCACCATCGACCTCCTCCAGCCTCCACCTGCGACTGTTCATCCACGGGCTCCTGTTCATCCAGCCTCCACCGCGCGCTACTCCACCGGCTCCTGTTCAACCATCCCTCTCCAGGGGCTCCTGTTCAAGTACCCCTCCACGGGCTACTGTTTATCCACCCCTCCACCTTCTACTGTTCATCCAGCCCTCCACAGGGTCATCCTGTTCATCCAGCCCCAACCGGCTCGATCGATCGGGGTCCTGTTCATCCAGAGGTAATGCCACGGGGTCATGTTCATCCACCCCCACCGCTTACTGTTCATCCAACCTCCCCCCCGCAACGCTCACAGTTCATCCAGAGGCAGCATCGATCGGCTTCAGTTAGCAGCAGTAGCGAAGGAATCGCTCGATCGGGTTCAGTTAACAGCCATCGATCGATCGCTCGGGTTCAGTAATGCGTAGCCTGCAGTGCAATCGCTCGGGTTCAGTTAGAGCCCAACGCCTCGCTCGGGTTCAGTTAGAGCCAACGCCTCGCACACACGCGCGTACGTGTACGAGAGAAACGCGCATCGCTCGGCCCCCGACCTCCCACCGTAACCGGGAACTCACCGAAATTTTCCTCGCCCTCGCTTCTACCACGGTTTTTTCTGTCATGGACGGCCCAAAGAATGTCATGCAGCTGCGTCTCCGTCCCGCCCAGGACGAAAAGCCCATTTTCTGTCATGATTTTTTGTCATAGAAGTAGGAGCCCACCACATCTATGATGATACCGGGTTTTGTCACAATTATCGTCATAGAAGTGTCATAAGTATGACAGAAAAAAATTTGTTCGGCCCAAAATGTCACGGATGTGTCTTTTTTTGTAGTGGAAGAAGGGGAACTTCAAGAAGAACGGTAAGCAAGTTGCTGCTCAAGTGAAGAAGCCCAAGTCTAGACCTAAGCCTGAGACTGAGTGCTTCTACTGCAAAGGGACTGGTCATTGGAAGCGGAACTGCCCCAAGTATTTGGCGGATAAGAAGGATGGCAAGGTGAACAAAGGTATATGTGATATACATGTTATTGATGTGTACCTTACTAATGATCGCAGTAGCACCTGGGTATTTGATACTGGTTCTGTTGCTAATATTTGAAACTCAAAACAGGGACTACAGATTAAGCGAAGATTGGCTAAGGACGAGGTGACGATGCGCGTGGGAAATGGTTCCAAAGTCGATGTGATCGTGGTCGGCACGCTACCTCTACATCTACCTTCAGGATTAGTTTTAGACCTGAATAATTGTTATTTGGTGCCAGCGTTGAGCATGAACATTATATCTGGATCTTGTTTGATGCGAGACGGCTATTCATTTAAATCAGAGAATAATGGTTGTTCTATTTATATGAGTAATATCTTTTATGGTCATGCACCCTTGAAGAGTGGTCTATTTTGGTTGAATCTTGATAGTAGTGACACATATTCATAATATTGAAGCCAAAAGATGTAGAGTTGATAATGATAGTGCAACTTATTTGTGGCACTCCCATTTGGGTCATATTGGTGTAAAGCGCATGAAGAAACTCCATTCCAATGGACTTTTGGTATCACTTGATTATGAATAACTTGGTACTTGCGAACCATGCCTCATGGGAAAGATGACTAAAACTCCGTTCTCCGGAACAATGGAGCCAGCTACAGATTTGTTGGAAATCATACATACTGATGTATGTGGTCCGATGGATGTTGAGGCTCACGGCGGGTATTGTCGTGGAATTGTCACGGCAGGTGTCCTTGGGCTAGGACTTAATCGTGGAGCCATCACAACTAGGAAGCTTGAAGGGGTTATGCGGGACAAGGAACACGAGAGTTTATACTGGTTCGGCCCCTTACGGTGAAGGTAAAAGCCTACGTCCAGTTCGAGGTGTTATTGATTAGGGTTACGATCGCCAGGGAACTAAACACTTATCCCGGCTCTCGGAGAGATTATTGTCGTCCCCAAACCGCTGCCGGGTCGTCCCTTTATATAGGGAGGCTGACGCCCAGCAGCCCTTAGAGTCCCGAGCCGGCTCATAAGAGTGTCCGGCTCGGGCTCTAAAACAATACTTGCCTTACACTACAAGTCTACTATAACAATGATTGTAACTACGGTCTTTAAGCCATATCCGGGTCTCAGCCCATCTCTGGCCCATTATCCTGAAACTTAGCTCCGGGCTTCGGGTAATGATCCTTGGAGTAACCCGGCCCTCCCGGCGGGTGACCCCCAGGTCTATATCCTCAACATTAGGCCCCAGATTGACTTGAGCCGGCTTGTGTCAATCTTCAGCTCCGCAGTCAGAAAAAATCTCCGGCTTATCATTCATGTGAAGGTCATAACCCGGAGTGACGTCATCCTCTGGACTCCGGGTAATCCGCCGTGACGTCATCCTCCACTAAATCCGTTTTTTACTCCGCCAGATCCGCAACGGATCTTTGCTTTTACTGACCTTCCGAGAATCGAGGCGCCGTGAGGGGGGAGATAACCACGCCGTGGCCTCCTCAAATCCCGCGCCCGCTTATGACTCGGCCTTATAAATAGGCCGGCCTGGCACTCTCTTCTTCACATTCTCCTTCTTCTTCCTCGCACTGCCGTTCCTCTGCCCGAGCTTCTGCCGCCGCCGCCGTCGCACCACTGGTCTTCCTCAACCCGGCCGCTGCATCAACCTGACTCGGACCAGATAACGTCGGCGGCCTCCGCTCTTCTCCAGCTCCGGTGAGTCCCCTCTGCCTTACTAGCATAGATCTAGGACAGAGTTCATCTGTGTTCTTCATGTTCATCACTGTTACCGCAAGTTTCGGTAACCCCTGTAGCCACTGCCCCCGTTGATCCTTAGGCTTGTGTAGAACCACCGCGGTAGATATCTGAGGTTCATTTCTTCTGCAAGAACACCTCTTTTTACTGCATAAGGACTGGGTTCCATCTCAAGAACCTCCCCTGCTTCTGTTTTTTAGGTCTAGAAAACTTTCTCTGTTCCGACTACTTTGATCCAAAAAAGTTACTGTAATATGTGAAATCTGTTTACCACACTTAGTAAAAACTGCAGTCCTTGAATCTTGGCGGCTTATATTTCCGACTTAGAGAAAACACGCGTCGTAGAACTTTCCGGTTTAAAGAAAATCATGCTCTGCAGTATCTTCCGACTTAACCGCAGTAAGCCGTAGACGACCAACTTATCCTGAAAACCCCGACGGCTTAGATAACCCACCGTATCAAGACATACCATTAATCCCCTTCATAAGCCGTCATTGTAACCCGGACACTTTTCTCTTCCTCGTAGACCACCAACCGTCACCATGCCTCCCAAGGCTCCCATCACTTGCAACTGGATGAAATCCAGCGTCACCGAAGAGACCCTGGCCAACTTCGTTAAATCCGGATATCTGCCTAAGAAGGAAGTGATGTCCTACCGTGCCCCTGACCCGTCCGAAGAAAGGCCACAGCCGAGAGACGGGGAGGTAGTGATCTTTGCCGACCATATGAGCCGGGGCTTCGCACCGCCCGGCTCAAAATTCTTCCGGGACGTGCTCAACTTCTTTGATCTTCGGCCTCAGGATATAGGACCCAATTCCATATCCAACATCTGCAACTTCCAAGTTTTTTGTGAAGTATATCTTGGAGAAGAGCCGAGTCTGCTGCTCTTCAGAGAGCTGTTCTATTTGAACCGCCAAACCGAGTGCGCAAACGGTCCAAGTCTAGAGTTAGGCGGCATCTCCATCCAACGGCGCAGGGATTGTCTGTTCCCTTATGCAGAACCGCCAAGTCACCCCAAGGACTAGAACATGACTTGGTTCTACTGCCAAGACACGTCCCCGGCTGATGAGAGCCCGCTGCCCGGCTTTCGCCCAACGCGCCTGGAGCCAACTCATCCATTATCCGACAAACTGACTGCCGCAGAACGCCAGCCTCTGCTTCCAACGATCAACAAGATCAAAGCCCTGCTAGGCAATGGTCTGAACGGAATTGACCTGGTCCGGGTCTGGATCTCATGGCGGGTGATCCCATTGAGCCGCCGCCCCGGCTTAATGTGTGAGTACACCGGGCGAAAGGATGACCCGCAGAGGCACAGTCGCAATGATCTTCCAGAAGACGTTGCTGAAGAAGAGACCAAGGCTCTTTTAAACGAGAGCCTGGCAGACTGTGGAAGAATCGGGCTAGCCCCGTTCTGCAAGACCAATCCAGCCCCAGCGGTAAGCCGCTGACTTTAACCTTTCCATTTTGTTTTACCTGTCATCTTACTAAGAGCTCATTACTGTATTTCTCAGGCTGATGATAAATTCTGGCGGGTCAAGTATGACCACGAGGCGGCCAAGAAGGCCAGGAAGGCGAAGAAAGCCGCCAAGAGAGCCGCCCCTTGCAAAAAGAGAAACAGACCCACTGCTTCGGAGCTGCTGCAATTAAGCGATAGCTCCGAATCAGAGGTAACCCTTAAATCTTTTAAATTCTTGCAGTATATGTTGTCTGATGCTGTCCGCCTTATCAACACTTGCTTATTGACAGGATGACACGGCGCCAGTAACCCGGTGGTCGAAGAGGTAACATCACTTTCCTCCGGCTCGGAGCCTTTACCACAGCTGAAAGTCCGAAGGGTAACCCGGAAAGTAAGCTTTTCCCATCGATTAGCTCACCGAGACCCTCAATTTCTTTTGAAGCAGCAGGTTCACGAGAGCCGGCGTCACACCCGGGCCCGCAAGGACACCGACCTCTCCACTGGGTTACCCGACGCAACGAGGAAACGCCGCACTGAGGTTTTTTCTCACCTGTACCCTTTTCATCCGTTGGCGGGTGTCATCCGTCAGCCACTCAACTCTTCTGACTCCAATTACCAGGAGACCTCCCCCTCCTCGGGTGACTCCATGCAGTCAAGTCTGCCGGCCTTCAAGACTGCCCCCGGGTAATAACAATCTCCTTACATTATCTGTCTGTACTTACCCTTTGTATGCCTAACACTTCTGCCTTTTCAGTGCCCAGGCAAAGCTCACCAAAAGAGTAAAGAAGACCAGGTCAGCCGGAGTGCCCGACTTGCCTGAGCCGGAGACGACGGCTCAAGAGCCGCCAGTCGTCTCCACCCCTGAAGCCACCATTCCCATGGATACGGCGCCTGAAGCCCCACCAGCTAATGACCCGGACGTGGTAATTACCCGGACGGAGTTTGTTGAGCCGGGAAGGCCGACCGCGCTGGCCAAATGCTCCGCAAGGGGGGAGTTCCTACAACCCCACCGGGTGAATCTGGATCTCTCCAGCTACACCGACTTAAGTATTGGAGAACTCGTCTCAGGCTATATCAGCCAGGTTCACAAGAGCCGGGACGCCGAGATCGCCATGGTCAACCAGATCCAACACAAATCTGAGGTAACCTTCTGCTGTTCTCTTACTTTCCGCATAGTGATCCTTGCCATTCTAGCCCCCAAGTCTAGGACTTATACTTGAATATGTTGTAGACTTTAGATTCTGGCTTACTGAACTGAGCCGGCCGTACATAGATAGATACGTTCAATATGCATTAGCCCCCAAGTGCCAAGTGTCTTTGCTTGGAAAGCGCTTGGGACTTTATAGGATGACTGTTAATAACCCGGAAATATATGCAGGCTGTTGGCAAGAAATTAGAGTCAGACCTGGCGGATCTCAAGAGCCGGCTGAAGGCACAACAGATGGAGACCCGGAAGGCAAATGCCAAGCTTGTCTCCAGCATCGCCGCTCAGGAAAAGTTGAAGACTGAATTCGACGCTGAGCGGAAGGCCTGGGCTGAGGAGAAAACTGCACTGGTGACCCGGGCAGAACAGGCGGAGAAGGCCCTTACTGAGAAGACCGCTGAGCTCTCCGGTCTAAAGCGCCAAGTGTCCCAAATGGTAGCTGCCATCTTCGGTAAGTCGCCTCACCGGCTTTCATTCACATTGGAATGTTTACATCTCTTAACTCATCCTTACCACCGGGTCATCTGATGTTGTTAAACAGGTTCCAGAAGCGCCAACTTGAACCAGAGCGTGGTCACCAAGTTAAAGGCCGTGTACACCCTGGTGGAACAGCTCTACACCGGGTCACAGCGGGCTTTAGCTGTGGTGGCCCTGTCGAATGAAGTGCCGACTCATCTGGCCGAAGTCCTGCGCCGGCTCGCAGTTCTGCCGCAGCGGATCCAGGAGCTACGACGAGCATCCGCGAGATCCGGAGCAATCGCCGCACTGAGCCGGGCCAAAGCCTTCTTGCCGGAGCTAGACCCGGCAGACATCGCCCTGGGTTATCCCAGCCTGAAAGAAGACGACTCAGCGTTCGACCAGAAGGACTTCGCGGCTTGTGTGAAAGCTGTGCGCCCGGTGGCCACCATCATCGGGAACGACACCGATTTAACCAAGTATCAGCCGGGATACAACGCGGAGAATCAGAGGATTCCAACCCCTCGCTATGAAGCCATCAATCTGATTCCTCCGGCTCGCCAGCACACCTTTGCCCCGGAGATTAACCCGGACGGGTTAATTGACGAAGAAGCTCAGTTCGAAGCTCTCAGCGGCATCAACTGGAAGTCGTCGACCTTCGAAGCCTTGGGATCAGCCGAAGCAGAAGATGAGCCGGGGACTTCAACTCAGCAGGCGTCATAAACCGGCTAGCGGCTCACCAAACAACGCCCATCCTTGAAACTTTGAAAGATTTTTGTAATAGAGTAGGTGCAACAATTTATCTCTGCCGTGCCATCGTGCACGTAATGAATGCTGAAATCCTTTGAAGTCATTCTTGTGATGCTCCTCCGGGTCGGAATTATCCCTTTGTCCTTCTCAACCTTAAAGAGTGCCTTTAAATATCTGCATAGAAAGGCAAATTACAAGTCGCAAAGCGGCTTACCGCCCTGAGAATCAGGTGTTTGAGATGGATGACCCGGGATACGAACCAAAAAAGATCGGTCCTTAACTATACTCGAACGTAGCTGTGATGACACACTTAACAGCCTGTAAGCATACTTCCGGGTTAAATAGCCCGGGTAGCACGGTTGGTACCTTAACTCGAATTTATTTGTCTTGATGACATCCATGATGCTCAACTAACAAGATAAACCAAAATTAAGCCGGCAAGTGAAACCCGGCAGTACATACTTTGACATGATCAAAGCAAGTTTGTGGTAAAATATAAAAACTTAAGGGCTTCCGGTTCGAATACGACCAGAAACTCGGTCCAAAGGGGTTAAGCTAAGATTCGGATACGATCATATAGCCCCCAGTGGGTTTGGCGATGCCAATCAAGAGGGTATCGACAGCTATGTTCTCTTTGGTTCGAATACGACCCATGTTTGAACAGGAAGCCCCCAAGTGATTCTGAAAATTTGTTTAACGACGCTGATTTGAATACGATCCACGTCGGTTCTCAGAGGGGTTACACTATGATTCAAATATGACCAGAGGCAACTTCCCAATGAGCTCGGCACTTTGCCAATCAAATGGGTATCGACAGCTATGTTCTCTTTGGTTCGAATACGACCCATGTGTGAACAGGAAGCCCCCAAGCGACTTTACTGCTTACAGCTAGATTCGAAGATGATCATAAGCCGGATCTTCTGTAAGTCAGCATGTAACAACACACATTTTTGGAAGAGAGCAAAGGACAGAGGTCCTGCTTTATTGCTTTATCATAATATATACATGGCTGAGATAAATATGTACATCACAAGAGTCGGAAGCTCAAGTGTAGTAAGGCCGAAGCTGAGCTATGTTCCACGGCCGACGGGTCTCCTCCTCAGATTTACGTGAGTCCTTATGCTCCCGGATATCAATGAGGTAATATGACCCGTTGTGCAAGTTCTTACTGACCACAAAAGGCCCTTCC